>NW_007378226.1:0-24841 GCF_000475195.1 Diaphorina citri | reverse complement strand
TCTCTCTTCGATTTCGGGACGATAAGACCATAGCAGTTACAGTTCCCTCTGTCAAACCTCTTCATACGGCCCGTGGTAGAAGGTTGACTCCTAGCACTTGATTGAGTGTGTTCGTGTTGAGATGACGATGACACGGAATGTTCAGAATGTAACGACTAGATCTAAGATAAGTTGATAATGACTCGAAGGAAGTAGTTCGTAAAATGGCAGATGCCCTAATATGTAGGACATCGGAGTGTTCGTGCCTTTTCCAGAGGGAAATGGCACGATTTATATTTTCAAAAATGTACCTAAGTAATCATTTTTCTTTTCTTTTTTTTTTTTAAAGAAAAATTGATTACCAAGGAAGGAAATACGTATACTTAGGTAGGTACCTATCTGCCTATATGAAAAGTAGGTATCCAGTTCAATAATTAAGGACCGTAAGCTCATACCAAATACTACACTAGGATAGGATAAATTTACAACTTGAGTTTGGCTAATATGTATCACCACAAGTTCACATACATCCGTGTAAACCGAACTGAGCTTAGTAAATGATTGAATTTGATGAAAACCCAATGCTAAAGCCCTAATGGATTAAATCTTATGATGGCCCCTGATGTTCTTCATATGGCTACCTGCAATTGCTTGGCTGCGTTTTTTATTTCTAAATGAAACAATTTTATTTCTAAATGAAAGTTTTCTCCACGCGTTCCAATTTGTTTCCCGAGGGATTTCGACATTCTTGTATCTGCGGAAACCTGATAGAAAATGAAACTCGAGTAAAAAAATGGAGGAAAGGAGCAAAAGAAATGAAGAGAAAGAAATTTGTCGCGATGACCTATGAACTCAAAGCGAGAAAGTTTTAGGTAACACTTCAGTCGATCATTTAAGACCGGTTTTAGCGTCATCTATGTTAAGCTACGCCGAGCAAGGCCAATAAATGGATGGGTGACTTGAGCCTTATATTGGGAATAAAGGGAGAACGGGCTCTAGTCTTGATTTTAAATCATTACATGAAAGTAAAATCAAAAAATCAAATCAAGAATGATAATAAACTGAATATTAAACAAATCAGATAGGTACATAGGTATTCTTTAACCACGATCGAATAAACTACGGGCTAAAAATTCCCGGAGGGACGGACACAGCTTGTTTTTCTTTCATTAAATCTAGAAAGGAACTGCACAAGTTTGTATACCTATACATTTTTGGTAGAGAAGGATTTTTTTTTTTTTTTACTTTCTATTTTTTGATTGAATAATTGCATTTGCCGATGTTATGAAATGGCGCTTGCTTTTCTATAGATGCAAAATTTGTCAAAAGCAGGAACTTAAAGAGAATGGGATAGTAGAGAGACTTCAGTATTTTCATGTTTGTTCTGATTCGATGACTTTGGGATTTCTAAGAGAGATGATTACCTATAAAAATCTGTTTCATTACAAGGATACTAGCATAAGAAGTGACTGATGAATAACTTCACAACTGACTGATAACTAACCTCATAAGGACTGACGTCTAAGAGAGATGATTACCTATAAAAATCTGTTTCATTACAAGGATACTAGCATAAGAAGTGACTGATGAATAACTTCACAACTGACTACTAACTAACTTCATAAGGACTGACAGACCTTGTCCCTTTGGAGGACGTTAAACTGATACTGTACTAGCACTTCACAGGTGGAAAGTCTCTGGCAGACAATTCCTGTGAATATCATTCTCTCTGCGCTGGAGGTCATTTTCAAAACATGCCTTGAAAATACATATATCGATTTCCCCACATGCATAACACCTTGCAGTTGAACTTCACATTCATCATACTTGAAAATTAATGGGGGGAAAAATATAAATAAACGTTGTCACCCACTACCTTCCTACCTCACATAGCATTTAGCTGTGAGGAGCAAAGTGCAATAAAATGCTCAAGTTACTACAAAACTCATTATTTCAATTGTAACAAGATGACATAATAGACTTCACATGTTAGTATCTAGCAATCCCACGGGAATCTTAGCTTTTATTTTTTAAAAAAAGACCGTCATTTGCGCCTTGAAAATACATATATCGATTTCCCCACATGCATAACACCTTGCAGTTGAACTTCACATTCATCATACTTGAAAATTAATGGGGGAAAAAATATAAATAAACGTTGTCACCCACTACCTTCCTACCTCACATAGCATTTAGCTGTGAGGAACAAAGTGCAATAAAATGCTCAAGTTACTACAAAACTCATTATTTCAATTGTAACAAGATGACATAATATACTTCACATGTTAGTATCTAGCAATCCCACGGGAATCTTAGCTTTTATTTTTTAAAAAAAAGACCGTCATTTGCATAGATAATGATTTGCATTTAAATTGCTGGCAAGAGAGTTTTTGTTTTGTTTTTATGCATCGAGGGAAATTAAATTAAAACGTTTATCTGTTAGTGTAGTACTCGGATTGTAGTTTAAATTGCTGGCAAGAGAGTTTTTGTTTTGTTTTTATGCATCGAGGGAAATTAAATTAAAACGTTTATCTGTTAGTGTAGTACTCGTATTGTACTTGAACCTTCAAACTTCACACTCATTTCCCCTCTTTTGTACAAACAAATCTCTTTAATGAACTTCACAATTCATGTTTTTCTATAAAATTAGCCTTTGTGTAACTTTTGAAGGATGTCAAAGTGATCCGAAATGGTCGTAATTAACTTCATTATTGGCAAAATCTATGAGAAAACATTTCTGTGACATTTTATTTATAGACATGTCGATATCGATTTCTTTGCTTCTTATTGTAGTTTCCCTTCTAGGTTGAACATCATCATGAAATTTAATTTTATTTACATTTTCACGGCTTACCGAATCTAATTTCCTCGTACATTTCTGTACTTATCTTCACATCCTCCTCATCATTCCTATCTCTTTCTATAAAGTTCTACATTTAGAAATCGTTTTCTTTTCTCCAACAACGGAAGCGTCATGTTTTCTCTTCTTGGCTGATAGTGAAATGGCTTGTAAGTACAGAGTGCTGTCTTCTACAGGAGGTACTATTGAATGGCACCAAGGTGACATCATGTTGTAGTTGACGGCGAGATGTACAACAACAGAACAGATACCGGTTGAAATGTTTCCTAAACACACCACTAATGAAGTATAGGGCGATAGGGTTGATGCAAGAGTTGATGAAGCTAAGACAGAAACCTGTGATACGCAGGAAATGCCAAAAGTTGTCGTAGTTGTCATACGAATCCGGGTAGAAGTGATACCACATCTCAAAGATATGCAATGGAAGGAAACAGATAATGAAAATGATGACGAATGACAACACCATCTTGGCAACTTTCTTGCGGGCGCGACTTTGAGAGGATTGACCTAATAATTCCCCAGGCATATTACGTGTGCTGAGCTCTAGATGTCTTGCCATCAAGATATAGAAACAAGCGATCACACATAGAGGTCCTAAGTAATACGCCAGGAACTTGCACAAGACGACTGTCTGTTTGTACTGCTGTCCATACTCGATAGGGAATGGAGAACAGAAGTATATCGTATCATTACTAGCAGTGGTAGCAGGTTGTACATGAGAGAACAGAGCAGAGGGTAGAGCAAGGATGATAGCTAACACCCAGATAGCAAATGCTGTGACGATAGTGAGAGGTTTGGAAGAAATATGAGAACGTATGGGATTGACGATAGCACAGTAGCGTTCTGCACTTAGCGCAGTTAATGTGAACACGGATACACCAATGGAAATATCTCGCGTAGCTTCAGATAACTTACAGATGTGAGGACCATACGGCCAGGACTCTAATGTATATAGGGTGGAAGTGAAGGGAACCCCACAGATAATAACAAGGAGATCTCCTAAGGCCAGACTTAGGATGTAAGTGTTGGGGACACTGCGCATGTTCTTGTGACGGGCAAAGATAAGAACCAGGGTGCCATTGCCGAGAACTCCAACTAGGAATATGATGGCAAATAGAACAGGAACGATGTAAGTCTCAGGCCGTTCCGAATAAGGGGGAAGAAAACCGTTCCTCAACTATGTTACGGAAATTTAGAGGGGTATTTTTCATCTAATACCTACCTACCAACCAAAAAAAAAATTTCCTCTAGGGGGAAGAAAACCGTTCCTCAACTATGTTACGGAAATTTAGAGGGGTATTTTTCATCTAATACCTACCTACCAACCAAAAAAAAAAAAAAATTTCCTCGGTTTTTATTTAGTGAGACGACGGAGCAGTATATTGACAGGATAATGAGCCCAAGATGTCCTGACATGGCTGATTGATGAGAAAAGAAAAATTCGAAAGACATAATATCAGGTTTTACCTGGGTGTGACAAAAATAGCGCCTCATCAGAGGGGAAAACGTACAGGGTAGCTCCGAAAACTGTGTCAAAGTGAGCTTCAATAATTTTCGTAGCTTTTGACTTCCTACTTTAGCTTTTGACAACCAAAAATTGCTCGTTCTAGTGTTACGAAATAAACACCTTTCAGATACGAAAACGACGTGGTTTTAAAGAACACTAACGCTGAAAAATAAAAAGTACCTAGGTACGAGGTTATTTCGTTTTTTATATTTTTCTTCTTCTTTTCAGTAGTGATTTGGAGGGATAGATGTTTTTTCTGTCAAATTTATGGTTTTATGCACCTTCACTACGTGCAATAAATAAATTGAAGGACTGATTTTCACCGTTTCGGTGTTGACTTTATTTAATCTGGATTCTTGACCATCTTTCCTCCTGTATACCTACAAATATTTACAAACATAAATCCATATTAGAGATCGTGCCTAATTCTTCTGTTCATCATTTGTTTGATTCTCTGTATAAATGAATATCTATTGTGTTTTAACAACACATTATTCTTGCTAACAGGGTGAACAACGGAAACTGTGGCAGTTAATTTCCTACGCCTCTCCATTCTCTTTCTTACAAGACTTTTTGATTTCGAACAAACTTTGATATTATTTATTCAAACGGGGTACAACTAAACTTTTATCTTAAGTATTTTAAGTATCCATTTAATGTAAAATATTCTAGTCTAAACCTCTGAACTGATTATTATAGGTACCAAGCTAATCTCTTTATTTTTCTAGAACCAAGGAAAAACAAAATCAAAAGGAAAATAAAAACAACGAATTCAATTTCCAAATTGAAAAGATTAAAAATGTAAGAAGCAGTAGAACAGCTTTCTTGATAATAAAAAAGGGAATGTCATTCTTTTTCTTTCCCAAATGGTTCTCGTTTTAGAAATAATATTAAGAATTCTAGGAAAATAAAAACAACGAATTCAATTTCCAAATTGAAAAGATTAAAAATGTAAGAAGCAGTAGAACAGCTTTCTTGATAATAAAAAAAAAGAATGTCCTTCTTTTTCTTTCCCAAATGGTTCTCGTTTTAGAAATAATATTAAGAATTCCATTTTCATTCTTTATCCTTGAAGCACAAATTTTATTTGCTATTTTAAAAGATGAAAATAACTAGAAGAAAACTCATGAATTATGAAGAGAACATCCTAATCTATTTGATTCATCTATGTCTCTTTTTTAATAGGCAAGAGAGAAATGAATTTTATATTTATTATTGTTGTTTTGTAGAAAGCATGGTGACAGAAAGAAACTTATAAATCCCAATCTTGATGTAGCAAACCTAGGTATCAGGCGCGAACGATATGTTTTAACTCCAAACCTAGCCGCGGGACCTATCCGGGGGAAGCACCTAACGGGGGGGAGGGGAATAATAGGTAAGGTATCTGGACCATTAGATCTAGAAATTAAACATTTACGTTCAAGTTCACACCAAAATTTAGTCCTCACTAAACTATTAATTTGTTCACCAGGTCGACCATGATGTGTACCTATAGTTAAACATTTACGTTCAAGTTCACACCAAAATTTAGTCCTCACTAAACTATTAATTTGTTCACCAGGTCGACCATGATGTGTACCTATACGGATAGGTAATATTAGGTACTTTCACTTGGCCCATGACGGGAAGACAATTAATGAGCCAAATGGATGTAATAAATGAGTATTTACTGCAAACCATATGTGCAGTAAAATAAATGTTGAGATCCACCCATAAGAAGTTCCATCCAAATTGGATTAAGTGCATAACTTGTAATACTGTGGTCCATTTATTTGAATTAAACCATCACGGCGCCATAACTTAAAATAAATTAAAGCGCTAATGTGAATAGAAACCTTTTACTTTGCAGGAGAAATTTCATTATAATGAATTTAACCACATGCTTGGCTTGCCACATAACCGCATGAATAGGTATGGGATGCAAAAATTTAAAAATTAATGTGAGATTCTAAATTTCTAAATAAATTATATCTTTTTAATAATATTGACTATGATCACTATGATGTGAAATTATGGACGTGGAATTTTATGAAAATGTATGGTAAAGTGGTCAACACAAGACAGCGGAAGCTTTGGCGAACTTTTCTCTTTGAGTGTCTGAAATTAGATTGTAGTACATAATACAACCATTTGTATGAATGCCGTGTAACTAACGAGTTATGCAATGCGCAACACATAAAAGATTGGTGGAGATGTCCGTTTTACTTTTTTTTAGATTCGTTTCTTACAAGAGTGTCTAAAACAAGAAATTTCTTTCATAAAAAACTCTCTTTTTATAAAAGCCACCTCATCCTCTTCATCGAGGTCTTCTTTAATTTTCTTCTCCTTTTCTTTTATTTTCTCTGACCTGTCCATCAATAAAGTGATTAATACGTTTCTCGCCTCCGCAATCGAAAAGTTCTTTCAAAACATTGGTGGTGATATGCGAACATTGTGAATCCTTGTGAGAGGAATAAAATAAATGTATGATGGGTTGGTCATGTGCCCATCACTCATATAAGAATGTACTAGTACCTACTACCTACTTGACTAGACATTCAGCATAAAAAAATCCTTTGTTAGCTTTTTGTTTCAGTTCATTTTGATGTTCAATCCTCTGTTTAGCTTAACCACCAGACCGTGAAACCAGGCATTGGTAGGTAGTATTAAACCCTGGAGCATTCAGTATCTATAGGTATAAGCTGAATGTACTATAGCTGATGATTTTATTTTTCTCTTTTATTTTACAACTTACAGCTCTTCAACCATGCATTGTTTCTCTATCTTTGTATGTATCATCTATTTTTAGAGGGTAATTCTTAGCTAGAGTAAAATAAATAGTTATTTATCAAAGTCAATACATTTTTAAAGATACATTATAAAAATTAGATTCAAAATGATGTTTTGGAATAAAATGATAAACTAGAAACTAGCTTCCTGCATGTAATGTTCGCCTTCAGCTTCCACAAGTTCGTTAGCTTCGGTTCCTGAACTTTCCGTAGGAAATTCAATCTAATCATGTCTATTGCTGGGTTAAAATGGATTATAATAAAGACGTTAATCTATTTACAAATTCGCCGTGAACGTCTTAGTCAATCTCTAACCACAAAAACTTCTTTTAGAAGTTATGACGTAGACTTCAGACCCACACAAGTTTCATCTCCTCTCTCGAAGTAGGTTTGATCTTCTCACCTTACCTCTGAAAGAGAAAAAAATGTTCTCTCTATCGAATATTGGAATATCTACTTGTATGTAAGGAGTATTCGTAGGAATTTGAAGGAGAGTTAGGTACCTATAACGCTCCGGGGTAACAAGAGGGTTTCTTGGAATTTAAAGAAGGGAAAAATCCATTTCCTATTCAATTTATCAAGTTGCAATATTTATATAGGTACTTACCTACCGGTTTGAATTTTCCTAGAGGAAGCTTGTGTGTTCTTGGAACGTAACCATTTTGGTACTGACAATAAATATTGCGAGTGATGGTGCTCTCTGCCTTCGGGTCTTTGGGTAAGACAAAATTTGAAAGGATTCAATATTCAGTCGTGACTATCGCATTATCTAGCCTGAAACAAAATAAACAATCACGTGTGAAATAATTTTGGATACCTTTTATCTGAAAGTTCAGCATGCACAAGGTACAAAGTTAAACCGTTTATGGGAAAATGGGAAATCTTATATTATAAAAACAAGATCCATTCACATTTCATAGTTCACACACTGATCGCTCTATCTCGTTGATTTATATAATCTATTTATAACTAAAGGGTTGTGCGTGGGGCCAAGTTCCTGCAAAACTCTGCTGACATGACGTACCATAACGTTGGGATGAACCTTTATTGACCTTTTGTAATTACGTAAGCACCCTTTTTGGCTTGAAATCCTTTTTAAGTTCACGTCTGCTACACAGATATGGCAGGATATACCTAGGTATTACACTGTATTAGAGCTTTGTATAAAAGATCAACAACTTAACAGGTGATAGAATATATACTTGCATTTTTGTAAGAGCATGTCACACATTCTTTATGTACGAGAACAAATGAAATCTAGATCGTGTAATACTATCATTTACTCTGTAAAAATGAGATATAAAACGTGGAGAATGAGAAAACGTACATAGATAGATAATGACTGGAGCCAAACAGTACCCCGCTCAATCTACAGATTGTATTTACCTAATTGCTATTCCTCCTGGGCCTCTTTCTATTAATTATTAATACAAAATTACGTGCGGACACATGTGGTGCAAGGAACAGTTCAGTATAATCAAAACGGAACATAAATTAATAAAAAAAGGAAGGCTTTTACGAAGGCTAATCTGGCCTAATGTTGTGCCTTGTGTCTCTAAATTACAAAAACAATGTTAGAAAATTTAGAAATTAAAGATGCCTTTTCCACAAGTTTGGCCATGCCTCGGGATGAACTAGCGGGATTCCGGAGCGAAGCGACGGAATTCAGCTAGTAAATTAATAAAGAAAGGAAGGCTTTTACGAAGGCTAATCTGGCCTAATGTTGTGCCTTGTGCCTCTAAATTACAAAAACAATCAGGTTAGAAAATTTAGAAATTAAAAAGGGAAAGGTTAAAGCCAAACAAAGGTCTAGGGCATCTTTAAAAAATAATTTGTAGAGCGGCCTCTGAGTGAAATTTTGCTATTTGTTTGATGAATAAATTCCAAGAAACAAAGAGTCTGTCTCTCATTTAAGGGAGATGTTTTCATGTGGGATCCTGTGTGGTAAACAACAAATATGCTTTAACAACCAAGGTGTGATAGTTGAAAATTCTTCTTGGCGGAACTAATTCTGTGTTTTACGATAGTAGGAAAGGAAATCACGGGATACTTTCTGATTGTATTACTATCAGGAAGACTGTACTATAGTCGTGAAGAGATGAGATAGACCTCGGAACTTTTCCATTACACCAGCAGCGCTTTTGTGCTCGTTGCCAATAATATACATATGGATTCAATATTCAGTCGTGACTATCGCATTATCTAGCCTGAAACAAAATAAACAATCACGTGTGAAATAATTTTGGATACCTTTTATATGAAAGTTCAGCATGCACAAGGCACAAAGTTAAACTGTTTATGGGAAACAAGGAAATTGATTTATATAATCTATTTATAACTAAAGGGTAGTGCGTTCGGCCAAGTTCCTGCAAAACTCTGCTGACATGACGTACCATAACGTTGGGATGAACCTTTATTGACCTTTTGTAATTACGTAAGCACCCTTTTTGGCTTGAAATCCTTTTTAAGTTCACGTCTGTTACACAGATATGACAGGATATACCTAGGTATTACACTGTATTAGAGTTTTGTATAAAAGATCAACACCTTCTATGAATTTTCTGTCATGTACGAGTAGGTACCATATTATTCAATTGTTCGTAGCAATCTTCATCTCAAAGCAAAATGCAAATAACACTAGTTAATTTACAGGATTATCTTGATCGAAAATCTTTGGGTCTGTTGTATAGCAGTTACAGCCAATAACAAGGTATTGAGGTTTACACATACACAATCACACGTGTAAAGGATTTAGTCATTATGCTATTACTCTGAGGTTTCAATTATCTTTTAAATCAATGCAGATAAGGGACATTAATTACCACAAAAGCCACGAAGCCTTTGTGGGTGAGAAAAAAATCGTAGAAGGTAAAGAAGTAGGTAGCTATATTAAAACAGTTTATGAATATTGGTAAAATGGGTGACTAACTTATTATTTAATGACGCCTTGCAATATTCAGCACAATGCATAGAAAAGTAAGTAATTCTTATTTCTCCGAATATATTAACAGGAAATGATGCACGAGATCAAGCAAAAAATGTTCCGAACCATCAGAACGTGTTCGGGAACAAAATTGAACTCAAGACGTTTAATGAGGCGTGAAAAACAAGATTTGCCTTCCGTCGAGATGTAAATGAAACTGGAAAGTTGGAAGAAGAGGAGGAAGACGCGAAAAGGTTCAAGATATTTGCGTTGACGTCAAACAAGGAAGTCTACACAAGCGGAAATAGAGAGCTAGAGATGTTAATAACGGAGCATTAGAGATGTTAATAATTTATAAAGAGATAAAAGAAGTAAAGGTAATTTTATTAAGGTAATATTCAAAAAAGTGAGGTACTTTGACACTTTGTGAGGAATGGGCTTTAAAGATTAAAATGCTTTACAGATTTGTCAATGCGACCTCAACTTACCATCATTTTCCCACTCTCCGAAGTCTTCCTAATTGTAAAATAATGCTTCGACCATCTTTTCTTCTTTTTGTTTTCATAGGAGATTATATTTCTCCATTTTACCAAGATTGACGACAAGTAAGAAGTACATTTTTCATAGAGTCAGGGTAGACAAAGAATTATGAAAGAGTTTGTTGTTTCAAATGCATATTTCTATTGAGATAAGGTGATAAATAGAATGTAATAATTTATTATTGTATTATTACCTTGTTATTATTTATTATTACCTTGAATTTTACTAATAATAGCGATGCTCCCTAAGGTAAATATATTTTTATAAGTAGATATTGCTGCATAATTTTATTTTTTAAATCAGATTTTTAAGAAGACATTCTGAACTTTGTTTATTCTGCCATCACTTTAGATTTACGTACAACAATACTCGTTACCATCTTCTGGTTGAATCTCTCGTTTTTATATAAAGTACACACATTATACATAATTATATGTATACCCTACAGCGCATGAGTATGTGTGGGTGCCTAACTTGAAACATCTTGAGCCTCTCCAAAACTTTTTTTACGAAACTTTAATTTTAATCTGTTGCCAAACTTTACAAGTGAGTTACTTTAACTCCAGTTTAAAAAAAAAAAAAAAAAAAAAAAAAAAAAAAAAAAAAAAAAAAAAAAAAAAAAAAAAAAAAAAAAAAAAAAAAACAGGGGCTTTAGTAAAACACCAAGTAGGAACATAATTATAATTAAATGAAAGTAGTCAAATTAGCTATCAAATTCCAATTGGGTCTTTTATGTTGGAGGTACATACCAAGGTTTAGTGAACTCCATATGATGAAGTTGTATAAGCCAGAGGTGCTCTATTAAACTGTTGGTATAATGGAACAACTTGTTCTAAGCTGACAGTCTAAATAAAGCACTACTTATACTTATACTTATTTGACTCTTGGGTGCAATAACCAAAACATTTAAGTACCTACTACATCTATGCTACCATCACCATTCTAGCAGCCGAGTCCGGGGAATGGGATACTGCCAAAGCAGACAAATTGGTTGACTGAGGAATCTAGGTAAAAGAATGGAAAAAATTTCAACACCATAGAACAGCTTGTGATTGTGAAATGTTCGTTTAATAAGAAGTTGGAAATTTTCTCCTAGGTACCTACCTATCACTCTGTAAAACACTCGAAATTAATTAAAAAGGGAAAAATAATATAATCATAATTAACGTAAAAAATCGAGATTAAAAAAAAAACAGGGGCTTTAGTAAGACACCAAGTAGGAACATAATTATAATTAAATGAAAGTAGTCAAATTCTAATTGGGTCTTTTATGTTGGAGGTACACACCAAGGTTGGTTAGCTTGTTTTTTTAATTTAATCAACTTCCATTTAGTGAACTCCATATGATGAAGTTGTATAAGCATTGATTTCCACTCAACCTTTAATATCGGCCCTGGATTCAAGCAGAACAAGGAGCCCTAAGTTTAATATGGAAGCAAACTCCACTTGAGAATTAATAACTAACCCTTTCTCAGACTACCGGCTGGCATGAAATAGGTAGATGCTTTTTTTCAAGTGGTTTTAGAGAGGGAACAATAAAAATTGATGTTTTGTTGCGAAATTGAAGAGATGAGTAGAACAGGATAGGAGAAAGCCAGCCGTTCCGAGAACGAATCTTATCTGTTTAGGACAATATTCGTCTCAGGCGTGAATCGAACATGAAATTGACATTTTTATACCGGTAAAAATAGAGCTGACAAAGATTACTTTTTCCATCTTCCTTAATTTTTCTACCTTCTTTTTACTTTCCTTTTTCTGTGAGTGCCTACAAAGTCGTTTTTTTTTTAGCACTTTTGAAACAAGCTGCACTTGTTTCTTTGGAGTTTATTGACAAATCTGAATTGAAAATTCATGAACCTTTACGTACCTACGAGTACGAACAGGTACCTAATTATGCATAGGAACACATACATACATGAGTTCAACAGATTGTCAACATAGGGGAAAAATTGGAAATTACTAGAGTAAGGTACCGCAGTAAAAATACACTTAAACACACACGGTTGGAATGAATTGGGGAGTGGAAATTTTACGATCTTTTAACGTCTTCCTGTTTGTGCTCCATATTCTTCCTGAAATTCGTTTCCACGAGATTTTCCTTAGAAAATCAGAAGAAATACCTCCTCAAAAAAATGTGTTTGAAAGTGATCGAATTCTCCATGATAAGCCACAATAGTTCTAGCCAGGTCGTAGTGACATAGGGCTTAGCCTTAGACCAATGTCTCTATGATACTTAGGGATTATCCTTTCATCTGAAAGTACTGTCTCTTCCTCTTCAGATTAGCTCTGAGAGGGTTAAAGGTTTGATGTAAAAAAGTAATTTCATAATGCTCACTTTGCAAATATTTATTAGACATTTTGCTTGGAATTCATTAGAAAAAGTTGAGTATTTTTTATAATCCAAAATGAAATTTAAGAAGGAATTAAAAAATTATGAAGAGTTTTTTTAGAGGATGAGAAGTATTAGTTTAACACCTCTGAAAAAATAAAAGGAAGAAATTAGTTCAACACTTATTATTTTGCCTTCAAAATTTATAAGGAAAAGAAAGGTTAGGTAGAAAGGTAATTAAACGTTTGTTCAACTTTGGCTGAAAATTTAAGCGTGAAAATTTTGCATAATTTTTATAGTAATGAGAAAATTCATGAGAAGCCTTAAGAAGTTGGAACAAAACCAACTGTTCCACATTTCACAATGAATTCTACAAAAATCGAGTTTGTTTTGAAGCCTAATAAATAAAAGAGTACCACTTCTAACGTATATCAACGTTTCTTTCTTTCTTTTACAGTAATTTACAGGCAGTTTTGACGCATTTACGCTTACTTGTGTTGCATCCGGAAGGCACGGTGTACAGATTCATGCAAATAGAAAAATTTACTAAAAAAAAAGCAGGCTGTCCTAATGTCTTAAGAATAGCAAAAAACTCAATACATTGCATGATGCAGAATTTTTTGTAATTAAAAGCTAGCTACCTATATTTTTGTAGATTTTTTTCCATTAATTGTTTCTGGTTCAGAAGGAGAACAAAACATCTCTTGCATTTTTTATGTTTACCCTCTGTAAATAGCAAACCGTTTCACTTCTAGGTACTCAGTAGAACGATAGGAAATTAACTGTCCAAGTGTAGGTACAACTACAATAAGAGTACCTACCTAGAATTCTACTGACATTATCTACAATTCGTAGGAAACTGCCTATGCTGCCTATAAAATTCCAGAACTCACTTGAAAAAGCTCTTGCAATTTACCTAGTATAGGATACGGGTGTTCCGTTTGTAAATCATGTAGGTACCCATACCTAGCTCTACCTATGTGGAATTCAAAATGAAGCACCAATCAGCATTGATAGATTCAAGAGGAAAAGTGACAAGGTATCTTGGTCGTATGAAATTGACTTTTCTTTTCTGTATTCTCACTTCTTCAATTCAATTGTTCTTCTTCTTCTTCTTCTTCTTCTTCTTCTTCTTCTTCTTCTTCTTCTTCTCCTTCTCCTCCTCTTCCTCCAATCTCCTCCTCTTCTTTCTTCTTCTTCTTCTTCTTCTTCTTCTTGTACTTTTTCTTCTAAACATGTCAGATTCGTGCTCCTTGAAATAAATTTATTAAATCGAACCGAGAACTTTTTAGAACAACAGTTACAAGACGTCTAGCAACCATCGACCACGATGACGCTACATGATGATGATGATGATGAAATCAATGTCTTTTTCATTAACTCTTCATTCTTCCACTTTCCACTTTTTACTGTGGCTTTTGAATTGATCAATAAATGACAGTATCTTGTTTTTGACCATCTCGGTATACTTACTTACATTACATATAGAAGTTTTATTTTTATTTGTATTAAACGATAGTAAATAGTAGAGAAATAGGTGCTCCATTGAACTTAATCGCAACTTAGTCCGTTGAGTGTTTCAATAAAGATATAGGAATTAAAGTACGGGTATAGGTACTTAACTGTTTTCAAGTTGGCCATTGGAATTCGTATCAAATTAGGTTAACTGGAAAATCCGTTCTAAGCACGTACGTTCCGAAAAAAAAAATATTTCTTACCATAATATTTTTTTTCCTGGGACGTTGCATAAAGAGAAAACTGGACGGTAAGCAATGTGGTCTATCAACAGGGTGTCTCTACTCTCATTTTTTCAAAAATGTGATTGAAAATTTTCGATTTTTATACCTGACCCTTCTATCAGGTACAATGGTACATGGTATGGGATAGGTACTTCATAATATTGTGACGTTTTGCATGAGGGCCAATGAATTTACTTCTAAAAAAAAAAAAAATACCTACAATACACCCTGTTGCAAAGGAGAGTTGGGATTTACATTCATTCATGAATTTCCCCAGATTTCATTATTAGCAGAATTATTTTTATTTCTTTTTCTAGGGATAAAACTCGTGACCTTTTGTTGCATAAATGTTTCAATAGCCATCATTTGTGAAGTGAAATAATTATGTTTTTTTATTATTATTACTTTCTATTTTTTATTTTACATACCTAATCTTGAATATGAAAATAGGAAGATATGTCAGCAATTTTTCGTTCCTCTTTATTCTGCATAGCAATATAAGGATGTTTTTAAAGAGCATTAACGTAATAAATAATTATATGGGGCGTATCTTAGTTGTTCTCGCGCTACGAAATAGGAAAGTCTAAAAAAAGTAGGTAAGTACTCCAGCAGGAACGCTGAGTGTAAGCTTATAATCCTCAGACAACATCCGCTTCTAAGCTCTTATTATTTTCGAATTTCAAGCTCCTGTCATGTTTTATTCTAAATTATCTTCCCCAAATTTCGAGGATTTTAGTTTCTCCAACTTTATAAATAAGAAAAGACCTTGCCTTCCGCACATTAAAACCCCTTCTTTAGTCCTCAGCACTTGTCTCAATCCACTTCCACTTTCAATGGTGGTTGCCAAAAAAAATATGTATGCACCTACAAAATTTTACCCTATTATTTTACCCGTGATAATATGTCCAAGAAAAGTCATATAGAATGTGGAATGAACCAATTCAATCTGGAAAAAATCCCTGAAAACTCATCAAAAAATTAGTAGGTACTGTAGCATTTTCCTATAGAGGTAACACATGAGTATACCTTCATGAATGAGTGGTAGAGCTTTACAGGGCATTATAACTACTAAAGTATACCCCATTCAAAATAATTTATTGGAAAATGCTATACAACTCGACTGAGCTATTGTAAAAAATAAAATAAATCTGATTTGTTATCATTATTATATTATATTATTTTCTACAATCTGCAATATATTTAGGTATTATTATGATGACCTATTATTACAAATTGAACTTTTCTTTTCTGTCTGACTGGAATAATGAAAAAGAAAAAAAAAATTGGACCGATTACGATACTTTGTCATTACATTGTACCTATAGGTTTTCTATAAAATATGTAGGTAATAGAAAATTGGAAAGTAAAATCCATTATTTGCCCTATTTTTAAAATCCCGTCCGCAGGGGACTCTTCTATTCATTAATACTACGAGTAATTAGCGGAGGAATTGGAGGATAAATATTTTGAGAATCCCCTGAATAGTGATTAGTGCATTAATTCCTCTCCAAGTAATTGTGATTTGGTTAATTTTGTCTGGAAAAAGAAAGGAAAAGGGAAAAAAAGTGAGTAGGTTCCTCGTCAATGTTTATTATGTACGAGCAGGTAGGTCGGTGTATCGATTTTAATATTAGTGGTGAATGGAACGCGTTGCTAACAATGCGTACCTACCTACACTAATCAGAAATTAATGAAGGGACACGGAGATAAAGAAAGTAATATTGTTTGTAGATGAAAGTTTTTTTTTTTTTTTGAAACTTTTGTTTGGATTTATAATCCAACAACATTGCGTAGGTACAAGTATGAGTACCAACAAACAAGTGAAAAAACTTTGTATCGATCCCAATGCGAAGATAAGAAAGGAGAGGGAGAGAAGGAGAAGAGGGAAAATCATAGAAGGAGAGAAGAAAGAGAGCAAAGAAAAAAAGAATGAATGAAAACAAGAGTGCGATAGAGTAAAAGGGGAAATGGACTAAGGTTTTGGTATTAAACTAAGGAATCTTTCTAATTTGATTATAATTTAACTCACCAAAAAACGACAAGAAGAAGAAGGAGAAGAAATAAAAGAAGAAGAAGTAGAAGAAGAAAAAGAAGAAGTAGAAGAAGAAGAAGAAGAAGAAGAAGAAAAGTGATGATGGGAAGGGAGAAGGAAAGAGAAACTCATAACTGACGAGAACCTACTAAAAGAAGTTAAGGGATAAGAAGTAAAGGAGGGGAGGAGATGAGAAAGGAGAGGAAGAGGAGTACCTATAATAACACAGTAATATACGAGTAGTATGGTGATAGTTTTCCAGGTCATGATGCCAGAGGCGATGCAAAGCGACATAAGCATGTGCATGCTTTACTTAACAATATTTGTAATTTTGTAAAAGTAATACCTCCCTTTCTCTCTCTCTTTCTCTCTCTCTCTCTATCCTAACTCCATTCCTTACATAATAAGATACATAGGGTTTCCTTCTTTTATGGTTAAAAAAGAAAAATACAAATTCTAAAACTATGTAGACTTGTAGAGATATGCAGGTGCATAGGTAGCTAGTTTACCAATACTGACGAAGATCTTTAATAAAATATCATGTTTTGAAGTTGTCTAACCAAAAAATTGCTTTTTTTATCTCTGAACTTACTTTTTCAAGGCTTTAAATATTTATAAATAATCATATGGGGCGTATCTTAGTTATTCTCACTCTATGAAACAGGAAAGTCTAAAAAAGTAGGTAAGTACTCCAGCAGGAACGCTGAGTGTAAGTTCATAATCCTCAGACAACATCCGCTTCTAAGCTCTTATTATTTTCGAATTTCAAGCTCCTGTCATGTTTTATTTTAAATTATCTTTCCCCAAATTTCGAGGATTTTAGTTTCTCCAAACACTATACATATAAATAAGAAAAGACCTTGCCTTCCGCACATTAAATCCCCTTCTTTAGTTCCTAGCATTTGTTTTAATCCGCTTCCACTTTCCATGGCTCCTATGCACATACAAAATTTTACCCTATAATTTTAGCCATGATAAAAAAAAGTCATATAGCATGTTGAGTGAACCAATTCAATCTGGAAAAAATCCCTGAAAACTCATCAAAAAGTAGTAGGTACTGTAGCATTCTCCTATAGAGGTAACACATGAGTATACCTTCATGAATGAGTGGTAGAGCTTTAAAGGGCATAATAATTGCCAAAGTATACCCCATTCAAAATAATTTATTGGAAAATGCTATCTATACAACTCGACTGAGCTATTGTAAAAAATAAATTAAATCTGATTTTGTTATCATTATTATATTAGATATAATATTTTCTACAATCTACATTATATTTAGGTATTATTATGATGACCTATTATTACAAATTGAACTTTTCTTCTTTGTCTGACTGGAATAATGAAAAAGAAAAAAATTGGACCGATTACGATACTTTGTCATTACATTGTACCTATAGGTTTTCTATAAAATATGTAAAATAGAAAATTGGAAAGTAAAATCCATTGTTTGCCCTATTTTTAAAATCCCCTCCGCAGGGGACTCTTCTATTCATTAATACTACGAGTAATTAGTGGAGGAATTTTGAGAATCCCCTGAATAGTGATTAGTTCATTAATGCCTCTCCAAGTAATTGTGATTTGGTTAATTTTGTCTGGAAAAAGAAATTAAAAGGAAAAAAAAAAGTGAGTAGGTTCCTCGTCAATGTTTATTATGTACGAGCAGGTAGGTCGGTGTATCGATTTTAATCTTAGTGGTGAATGGAACGCGTTGCTAACAATGCGTACCTACCTACACTAGTCAGAAATTAATGAAGAACAAGCGGAAATAGAGAGCTAGAGATGTTAATAACGGAGCATTAGAGATGTTAATAATTTATAAAGAGATAAAAGAAGTAAAGGTAATTTTATTAAGGTAATATTCAAAAAAGTGAGGTACTTTGACACTTTGTGAGGAATGGGCTTTAAAGATTAAAATGCTTTACAGATTTGTCAATGCGACCTCAACTTAATTCTTTAAGTTCAAGGTTATGATGCTGTCAAAGATTTTAACGGAGCATTAGAGATGTTAATAATTTATAAAGAGATAAAAGAAGTAAAGGTAATCTTCAAAGAAGTGAGGTAGGGTACTTTGACACTTTGTGAGGAATGGGCTTTAAAGATTAAATTGCTTTACAGATTTGTCAATGCGACCTCAACTTAATTCTTTAAGTTCAAGGTTATGATGCTGTCAAAGATTTTCCGTGGATAAAAAGACTACACTTCCACATAGGTATTTGTATAAGAACTTTGAAATGTTCACGTTTAATGTAATATGTCTGGCTAAAAATCCAATGTCTTAATGTTCCCAATAGACTGTGACAAAAAATATGACAAGGGAACAATATATCTTGGAAGATGAGTAGAGGATACTTAGCAATACATAACGGTATTATTGGAACATTGTTTCCCAGCTGAATGTCCCCAATCCACGAAGGCTGAATTCTACCATTTTGCCGATGAACAATATTTTCCTTTTATTAAGAAAAATGATGAAAAGCTGAATGTCCCCAATCCACGAAGGCTGAATTCTACCATTTTGCCGATGAACAATATTTTCCTTTTATTAAGAAAAATGATGAAAAACAATAATAATAATAATAATATCGCTCTCTGCTTCCATTTATTCATTAATAACCCTAGCGATACCGAACGTTCTGACAGGTGTTGAAATTTCAAAATTCATACTTGAAGCTTTTATTCAAAAGCTCACCAGAGCAACAGACAGCGAGACTTTTGCTTTGTAGGATGAGATGCCTAATAATGAAATTCAATATGAGGAGACGATGATAAAAAAAAAGAATCCAACATTTTGTGCCTGATTCAACCAAACTTAGGACAACCGTAGGCGGTGGATACATTCAGCAACTTTTTTTTTTTAACAATTCAATATGAGGAGACGATGATAAAAAAAAAGAATCCAACATTTTGTGCCTGATTCAACCAAACTTAGGACAACCGTAGGCGGTGGATAGATTCAGCAACTTTTTTTTAACAACGTAAGTCGAAAGTTTTTAAAACGAATTATGACAACTTTGGTGCCGAAAATCACCTTTCAACATTAAAAAATAACATTTTTTCTACCAGATTTATACTTGACTTGACTTCAACAGCTCTCATGAGATTCAAAGACCCAACAGCCAGCGTGGGCACTACTAATTTTATCAAGTTCTTCTATTCTTCAAATATTCCTAACTTTTGTATCTTACCTTTTTATTTACAAAATTACCGGCTCATAAAAGCCAACTTATAGCCATTTTGGCGTTTTTCTGTATTTAAAGAGTTTTTCCGAACTTTAAATTAAAAAAGTTTCTCATGATGGAAATTCAAGCCTTTGGGAGGTTGTTCACGAAGAACAGATCTTCTCATCTACTTAGCAGCAAAATGAGAAAAAATTAAACAATACAACGAGGCAGAGGTTTCAATATTCACCTCTAGGTTGATCACATTTAGCTCTCGATTTTGACGTTGAAATGGCGAAGGTGTTAAATTGCTGATTGGACCCAAATAAAACAACATACATATGCTTAGGCTTCGTTTCAAACTTTTTGTTATTTCTCACAGGCTTTTGAGGTAGGTATATTGTGCTTTCGAAAATATTATGATAATTCAGGCACAACATATTGAGTACAAGTACAACTGAGAAATACTTACTCTATGTGGGATACCTACATACGTACACAATACACATACAAAAAAGGGGGAAAATATACATTATGTATGATGTAGTATCATCCCCACTCCAATGTTTGGGTACATTATAAAAAAGGTGTGAGTGATAATAATGTCTCGTGAAGTAACATATTATGATAAATCACTTACAGGGCTGAATATATGTTGCAAGATGGGTTTTCCACTATATTGACGTATCATGCACAGTATAGCAACAGTGATATACAAAGGAGGCTTGTAGGATGGAGGGGGATTTAAATACATACAAATGCAAAGGTAGTGTAAATGGGAATTTGTGTAAAGTGAAATTTATTATTGAGGAAAGAAAGAGAGAGAGAGAGAGAGAGAGAGAGAGGCATATGCAATATGTAAATTTAGACAAAGAGAAAGAGAGAGAAATGACATGTCTATAAATATGAATTGAATACGAGCAAAGTTTTAAATCAAACTTATTAAAATAATACATGTGTCTACTAAATTCTATACCAACACACCACATGTTATTCAACAGTACAACAAAAACCATCTACTTATAACTTTACAAGCTTTGTACTGTCACAATTTTGCGGGAAAACAAAAGTTCTCAGCGTACAAAAGGAGTAGGTATTAGGCAGATACACCTACCTACGTAAAATTAGGTTCGAACTTTTTTCAAAGCACTTCCTAAAAGCCCTGTTTGCTATTCTTCGCACGTTGAAAGATATAAATTTTAACGTTTGGTAAATATTTGAATAAGGGCTCCCTTAGATACAGATATACACCGCATAACAATGTTGTTACTCTATTTTTTCGAAATTTTGGGAACTCGAACCATACAATTCATAATATTCGAGATACTTTCAAATACAATTATTTAGAAATATTGTTACATTTACATGTTTCTAATGCTCTGCTCGTACAATACAAGTACATTCTTCGTACTCGTGATTCCTGCTGTATGTGCTCAACTATCATTTCATGTGCAAGATACCGTGCAGGATTTAGTTTCCATCGTTAACGCGTTAGTCCATAACTCCACAGTTATTGTGTATGAGTAGATATTTAGTCAGATAGTATGTAGATATTTAGTCAGATAGTGTGTACGAGTATCGGTAATATCACAATTCGAGTTACTGAAAGAAGGATTAAATAACTATTTAGAAACTGTTTCACACAGTGAAAAGTCCCCACTTTTCCTTCTATATTATAAAACATAAATACCTTTCGAAAGCCATTAAGTTCCACTACATTAGCACTGACGTACACTACAGCAGCGTATTTATTAGGTTCATCATGGGAGTTAAACTGTGATTTTTTTCCAGAGAAATTAATGTTGTATTTTTTATGTACAAAAGTCTCAGGGTTGTTTTATACTTGTTATTTATTTTTATTTTATTTTTTCCCCTTCAGATTTACGAGGTTACGAAAAAAGCAATATAAACTTTTCACTTTGTACCTATGTTTCAAAAAGTAATCGTAATGAAAAGTACGAATAGATACAGCTCATACATTTCAACATTTGTCACCTATTTTCAATACATACACATCTGATAACTCTCAATACTTCAATGTTATTTGACTTGAACTTCTAATGTTTGACATTACCTCACACCTTTCCATCTCACAAGTCTGAGAACCTCTCATATGTCGGAAAATGTGTGAGCTGTCAGAAAAGTTTTGCAAAGCTTGAAGTCGCTTACTATGTTCATTTCTGAGTAAACTTTGCTGTCATCAATATTCCATTATCTGAAATAAATTGTATCTTTCCGATGTTGTTCTTTTGAAGGAGGAGAAAAAGACTACACTTCCACATAGGTATTTGTATAAGAACTTTGAAATGTTCACGTTTAATGTAATATGTCTGGCTAAAAATCCAATGTTTTAATGTTCCCAATAGACTGTGACAAAAAATATGACAAGGGAACAATAAATCTTGGAAGATGAGTAGAGGATACTTAGCAATACATAACGGTATTATTGGAACATTACTAGAGATAGAGCGATCAGTGTGTGAACTATGAAATGTGAACTGTGAACATGAACTGTGAATGGATCTCGTTCTTATAATATAAGATGTTCCGTTTTGATTATACTGAACTGTTCTTTGCACCACATGTGTCCGCACGTAATTTTGTATTAATAATTAATAGAAAGAGGCCCAGGAGGAATAGCAATTAGGTAAATTCAATCTGTAGATTGAGCGGGGTACTGTTTGGCTCCAGTCATTATCTATCTATGTACCTTTTCTCATTCTCCACGTTTTATATCTCATTTTTACAGAGTAGATATTATTACACGATCTAGATTTCATTTGTTCTCGTACATAAAGAATGTGTGACATGCTCTTACAAAAATGCAAGTATATATTCTATCACCTATTATAAAATCCTGCCAAATGAGAAATACTTATACAAAAGATGTATTACCACTTAGACAAGTAGAATACAACAATATCTTGATTCTTTTTTTAGAGCACACAACGCTTTTCGTTCTCTCTATTTTGTGTCCTCATTTCTTTGTTCTCCAGTATTTTGCTGTGAGTTTTGATTCTTATTGTTTTTCCTTCATGTCCTCGAGGGATCGAGGCTACATCAATACACGCCACGAAGTTGTTTGCAAAATAAAACTGGATGCTGAGGAGGAAATTTCAACTAAAAATAAATGGGAAAATGTACAAGCTGCTTGAGTGTACACTGATAAATCTGGCGGTTCTTGGAATTTTGGAGATCATTTCACTGTAACACAAACCCAAGGTGGAATGAGAGAACAAAATTTAAGGAAAATATGTACATAGAGACATAAATCATGTCCTTATGTTGGAGTTCCGAGCAAACTTTCGTATTGAGTCTATAGAATTCAATATTTTCCCACCATCTCTCTGCTGTATCTTCTCGTATCTTACATCTTCCTCCTAGTTTCTCATTTCGTTTATCTTCTCTTACACCTCTTTCACCTCCTTCTTTACATATTTTATACTACAACGTGTTTATCGCAAGCTTCTTTTTCGTGGTTCGAAGTTAAAATTTCTCGCGTTGCATATGCTTTCATAACATCTGGCAGTTTGCCCAGATTATTTGCATCCATACATGTTAGATGTGAGGTTTGTAAACCCCCCTGCTCTTGTTTCGCCTCCCTTCATTCCGATTTCCCCGGAGAACATGTACCAGTGTACCAGGAAAATCTGCACTCACAGCATACTCGCGCACATCACATGCAAAAATAAATATAAACATTCGTTTTGGTGGAATGGATACTAAAGTGAACATATTTATCTTATTTGGTACACAAGTATATTATGCATTTGACTCTTTTTTTATCTTTTAGTTCCTACATAGGTACTCGTAATCCAAAGAAAATTATGTAGATGTTTGGACTTGAATGAATTGTTTTTCTTTTATTGCACATTGCATATTCAAATAAAATTACACGGCACTCACACAAAGTGAATTTGATTGCCCAGTTGATACTTACATAAAACCTGTCTCCCTATCGATCCCTTATCCCTTAATTAACATTAACACTTGCCTATCAATCTCATGGTCAATGAGTATACCTATGAGTGAATGAGGGAGTGCAAAAATATAAAAATAGATGTGCCATAATATCGTAGGCTAAAAATGATTTGTTTGCACTTTTTGACAACAGCAAGGCCAAGGTCTAAACAACATTTCACTTCTTATTTTTCCATATCTGACTGGAGGACTGACATATTATGATAAATCACTTACAGGGCTGAATATATGTTGCAAGATGGGTTTTCCACTATATTGACGTATCATGCACAGTATAGCAACACTGATATACAAAGGAGGCTTGTAGGATGGAGGGGGATTGAAATACATACAAATGCAAAGGTAGTGTAAAAGGGAATTTGTGTAAAGTGAAATTTATTATTGAGGAAAGAAAGAGAGAGAGAGGCATATGCAATATGTAAATTCAGACAGAGAGAAATGACATGTCTATAAATATGAATTGAATACGAGCAAAGTTTTAAATCAAACTTATTAAAATAATACATGGTGTCTACGAAATTCTATACCAACACACCACATGTTATTCAACAGTACAACCAAAACCATCTACTTATAACTTTACAAGCTTTGTACTGTCACAATTTTGCGGGAAAACAAAAGTTCTCAGTGTACAAAAGGAGTAGGTATTAGGCAGATACACCTACCTACGTAAAATTAGGTTCGAACTTTTTTCAAAGCACTTTCTAAAAGCCCTGTTTGCTATTCTTCGCACGTTGAAAGATATAAATCTTAACGTTTGGTAAATATTTGAATAAGGGCTCCCTTAGATACAGATATACACCGCATAACAATGTTGTTACTCTATTTTTTCGAAATTCTGGGAACTCGAACCATACAATTCATAATATTCGAGATACTTTCAGATACAATTATTTAGAAATATTGTTACATTTACATGTTTCTAATGCTCTGCTCGTACAATGCAAGTACATTCTTCGTACTCGTGATTCCTGCTGTATGTGCTCAACTATCATTTCATGTGCAAGATACCGTGCAGGATT
>NW_007378225.1:137955-144504 GCF_000475195.1 Diaphorina citri | reverse complement strand
GTTACTGAACTTGAGTGATTCATCGGGAATATCCCGTCGCTTTTCTCCCGACTTCGGGAGACACCATTGGGAATGATGGATTCAACAACGTATCTATTACCAATGGATCACACTATATCTAGCTTTTAAGTTCAACATTTTAAATACTCGTAAGTATGTGAAACTTTAGTGTGAATGTAAAACTGTGCTCTTTTATGGATTCAACAACGTATCTATTACCAATGGATCACACTATATCTAGCTTTTAAGTTCAACATTTTAAATACTCGTATGTGAAACTTTAGTGTGAATGTAAAACTGTGCTCTTTCGGAGGGTCTATAATTTTTATGATTTCCTCAGTAAATCAATTAGAATAGAATAATAATGTTTTATTTGTAATATTATGTTACAAATGGAAAGGTAGATTCGTAGAAGCTTATCCCATCCTTTAGGGCTGTTTGCCCCTACACCTAAGCCTCGGATTGGACTTTTTGTGTATGGAGTTAATGGGAAGGTAAATCAATTTAATTGATACTAATATCATGTTTTTAGGCTCACGAACGTCTAGCAGAATTCGAGCGCGAGTCCATGGCTCAGCTGTCAGCTTTGGAATCTGCGCTAGGCGCTGCTAGGGCGGAGAGGGATGAAGCTGCCCAGTGTAAACGCGCCTTTGAAGAGGAAGTGGCCACACTGAGGCGTGTGGTGAACGAAACTCAGCAGGAGAGTCAAAGTAGACAGTCGATGCTTGAGGAGAAAATACAGGAGCTTATATCCAGGACTCTGCCGCGCGATTCAGGTAAGTAGAATGAAATTGATATTCAAAGCTCTGCTTATCCGAAACAGCATAGGTGTTAATAATAATAATAATAATAAAGGATGATAGAGGGAACTTGAACTACAGACTCCAGAGGTCTTCGTTTCGAATTCGAAGAAAAAATAAAGATAGAATTGTAGAAACCCAGCCGTTCCCAGAACGAACCTTATCTGGTGAGGTTAAGGTCCGTCCCGGGTGGGAATCAAACCTTCAACCTAGCTCTTACAAGGCAGGCGCTCTAAGCACCAGGCTAACGCGTTAACCTCCAGGCTTTCCCCAACCTACGGGTATGAAGATTGAAGATGGCACGCCATCCAAATCGGTTCCATTTCCCGAAAGGAAAACACACCTTCCCTATATTGATTAATCCAGGTTCGAATAATCAACAGCCAAACTCGGTGATGCAGTGAACGCGTTGGACATTGGATCTGTAGGTTGGTGGTCCCAGTCAAGTCATAAAATTTATCTAGGTGTAATAATTGGGGAACGAGAAATATAGGTGAGTTGAGTGCTACATTAGACTCTTATGGTCTGTGTCGTAGCATAACCACACAGGGTAGACCTGGTGGTGGTGGCGATATAGATGAGGGAGACGGGTTGAGCACATTCCCCAGCAAGCGGTTCAAGAAACCCGAGAGTGTGAGCCTGCTCGAGCATACGAGACTGAGAAATATAGGTGAGTTGAGTGCTACATTAGACTCTTATGGTCTGTGTCGTAGCATAACCACACAGGGTAGACCTGGTGGTGGTGGCGATATAGATGAGGGAGACGGGTTGAGCACATTCCCCAGCAAGCGGTTCAAGAAACCCGAGAGTGTGAGCCTGCTCGAGCATACGAGACTGAGAAATATAGGTGAGTTGAGTGCTACATTAGACTCTTATGGTCTGTGTCGTAGCATAACCACACAGGGTAGACCTGGTGGTGGTGGCGATATAGATGAGGGAGACGGGTTGAGCACATTCCCCAGCAAGCGGTTCAAGAAACCCGAGAGTGTGAGCCTGCTCGAGCATACGAGACTGAGAAATATAGGTGAGTTGAGTGCTACATTAGACTCTTATGGTCTGTGTCGTAGCATAACCACACAGGGTAGACCTGGTGGTGGTGGCGATATAGATGAGGGAGACGGGTTGAGCACATTCCCCAGCAAGCGGTTCAAGAAACCCGAGAGTGTGAGCCTGCTCGAGCATACGAGACTGAGAAATATAGGTGAGTTGAGTGCTACATTAGACTCTTATGGTCTGTGTCGTAGCATAACCACACAGGGTAGACCTGGTGGTGGTGGCGATATAGATGAGGGAGACGGGTTGAGCACATTCCCCAGCAAGCGGTTCAAGAAACCCGAGAGTGTGAGCCTGCTCGAGCATACGAGACTGAGAAATATAGGTGAGTTGAGTGCTACATTAGACTCTTATGGTCTGTGTCGTAGCATAACCACACAGGGTAGACCTGGTGGTGGTGGCGATATAGATGAGGGAGACGGGTTGAGCACATTCCCCAGCAAGCGGTTCAAGAAACCCGAGAGTGTGAGCCTGCTCGAGCATACGAGACTGAGAAATATAGGTGAGTTGAGTGCTACATTAGACTCTTATGGTCTGTGTCGTAGCATAACCACACAGGGTAGACCTGGTGGTGGTGGCGATATAGATGAGGGAGACGGGTTGAGCACATTCCCCAGCAAGCGGTTCAAGAAACCCGAGAGTGTGAGCCTGCTCGAGCATACGAGACTGAGAAATATAGGTGAGTTGAGTGCTACATTAGACTCTTATGGTCTGTGTCGTAGCATAACCACACAGGGTAGACCTGGTGGTGGTGGCGATATAGATGAGGGAGACGGGTTGAGCACATTCCCCAGCAAGCGGTTCAAGAAACCCGAGAGTGTGAGCCTGCTCGAGCATACGAGACTGAGAAATATAGGTGAGTTGAGTGCTACATTAGACTCTTATGGTCTGTGTCGTAGCATAACCACACAGGGTAGACCGGGCGGTGGGGGCGATATAGATGATCGGGAGACGGATTGAGCACATTCCCCAGCAAGCAATTCAAGAAACCCGAGAGCGATTAATCTTTGAGAAACTAACGTTGAAACTTTTTCACTTTGTTTTCAGCAATATCGAGGCGAAAGCTAGACCTTCCTGTGGAGCGAATCATATCGGCAGTCACCTCCCTAGATCTCAAAACTATTCCCCTGGAGAGTGTCGAGATTCTGCAGCGAATGATTCCAACTGAGCAAGAAGTAAGTAATCACCGTACTTTTTACAATGAGGAGATTGATTTTATTGTCCTAAAACTAAAGTCCAGTTATTGACAAAAGTGCGCGTCCACAACGGCCATCGACCGACCATCGCATCGCAGAAAAAATACTATAATGGGCTCAATTTCTTCCTTTTCTGCGAGGGTCAGAGCTATAGTCAAGGCTCCGTTAAGGACGCTTCTATTTATTAGCATGGTTTATTTTCACTTGGCTCAGTACTAGGCTATGGTTGATGGTCTGTTCTCCTTGGATGGAATTAATTCATATTTTCAACTTTCTGCTTTATTAATTTCTTTTCTCTCCCTAGACCAAAGCATACCGCGAGTACGTAGCAGAGAAGAAGGATGTGAATCTCCTAACAGAAGAAGACAAGTTCTTACTTCAGCTTACCAAAGTGGAGAGGATTTCTACCAAACTAAGCATCATGAGCTACATGGCTAACTTCAATGACAATATACAACTCATTACACCGGTTAGTACGAAATGATTTATTAGAGCCACTTTCGTGGCCGAGTGGGTATCACGCTGGAGGTTCCGGGTTCGGTTCCCGGCGGGATCGAAGTTTTTCCGGCTCTGTGCTTGGAGTTCGGAGTGCACTCGGCCTCACGAAGACAATTGAGTAGCTACTGTAATCAAGTAGCGACCAGTAGCGGTATTATCAGTGTGAATTGATGATGCTGATATTTGATAGTAAAAGCCACAAAATTTGTCAAGAAGCTCTCTTATTTCTTCAAATTAAATTGATCCCAAGGACAAGGAAAATCTAGAATCTAGACCCTTGACAAATGGAGTGTACCTGAAGGCATGTGATCCAATCCACTCGATCCCAAAGAATCTCAGTAGGTATATTCTTTTGGTGATAAAAAACAGTAAGGATAAAAAAAAAGCTTAGTTTATCTCAAACCCCGAACCCCCGGGTTTCTCTCTTCCAGCAAGTCCGTTCCCTACACGCGGCCTCCTGTTCCACACGGTCCTCACGCAAGCTCCGCTCCCTCCTAGAAGTGGTCTTGGCGTTCGGCAACTACCTGAACAGTGCCAGGCGGGGCCCAGCCTACGGGTTCCGGCTGCAGAGTTTGGACGCAGTGCCCGACACCAAGACACCGGATAGGCGACTGTCGCTGCTGCACTTCATTGTGGATACGGTCCGATGTAAGATGCCCGAACTGATGAACTTCGACTCCGAGCTGACGTCTTTGGAGAAAGCCGCTTCAGGTGAGTCGAGAATGATGACAGTATATAATTTTATTGTAGTTATAATATGTGGGCAATGTTTCATTTGACATCAATATTATCATAGGTACATAAGTAGGTTACAAAGATACAAAGTGATAATAATAGACTCCTGAATGGAAGGTAACCACTATGCATCGTAAGACTCAAACGTTTGATTAAAATCTGGATGGGGGATAAACATCATACACAATTTATAAACGAAAATTTGTAAATAATAATACTAATAATAATAAAAAGGGAACAAGTAGGTACGATACTTAAAAATAAATAAATAAATTAATATAAATCATAGCTAATATCAAAGCCGAAAGGAATCATAGACAATTAAATTTTCAAAATGCAGGACAAGGAAAATAAATAGACTATAAATAGATAAATACGGGGAAATAATAAGGATTATTAATGCAAAAATTAAATAATGAAAACTGCAAAAAACATATAATTTTACAACAGTAGGCATTTAACTGAGATATAACACATCCCCAATAAGGGGAAACAATATCTCAGTATAACTCAATTTCTTAATTTTTTACATAGGTAAAACTAAACATATTTTCTGTCTATTTTTTACTCATTACTCATTTTCATTGTTATCTATGTATATGTATATGTACCATAAATAAAGAGTATTATGTTGAAAAAAAAATACTACCTAAATTGTTTACTTCAAACATTATCTTTATCTCTTCATAGAACACTACAGTCAAGGTTAGTCTGCACTACAGTTAACCGAAGTGGATCGACTTCAAATGAACTAGAACCCAAGAAGAAGAAGAAGGATAAGAAGAAGAAGAAGAAGAGGCGGAGGAAAAAAGACGTTTTTCTGGCGATGCGATGTCGATCGACCTTGGTTTATTCACAAATTATGTTGAGAAGTTAAAAGTAAAACCCATATAAACGTCCAGTTTCCAGTTTTACCATATGGTACCAGATAGTTTCAGACTTTGATTTTTGAGACAACAGTTTTAGACATGAAGACCACCCTGTATTAGTTAACTCACAGACACGGATTAGGCATCTGAATCAATACCACCGCTAAAATGCCAAGTCTTCCCCCGCAAAAACCCAACTTTTCCCTCTTCCTCCTTCTTCTTCTCCTCCTCTCCTCCTCCTCCTCCCTCCCCCCCTACTCTTCAACTCCTCTTACCAATCCTTCTTCTTCTCCTCCTCCTCCCCCTCCTCCTCTTCTCCTCCTCCTCTTAGATCAACGTATGGGAAGAGGGAGGAGGTGATAACGACTGATAAAATTTTCAATGCGGAAACAGGCAGCGAAGGAAAAGGGCGGAACGAACGTCCTGTGAGCGAAGACGAGAGGAAATTAAAACGTGTTGTTAATATTTTATTAATGGCGCTTATATTTATTTATCTTTCTCTTTAAGCTGGAGAAAAGAGAAAAGGATTTTCCATCTCCTTTGCGGATCAGTAGCGGATCTCGGAGAAAAAAAAAATGAGAAATTGTTGCCATGGAAACGAATTGGACTCTGTACAGAATAATAAGTAAGTTTGCCTGTGCTAGCCTAATGGAGGTCTGCCTAGGAAACGCTAGGTCGCGGGTTCGATTCCCGCCCGTGGAGGATTTTATCCAAAACAGATAAGATTCGTTCTCGGAGAGGCCAGCTTTCTCCTATCCCGTCTTCGTTCTCTCTTCGCTTTCAAGACGATAAAACCTCAGCAGTTACAGTTTCCTCTATCAATCCTCAAAAAATATACGTATCTAAAATATATACAGCCCCTTGTGTAACTGACTGACTGACTGATTCACTCACTCACTCACTGACTCACTCACTCATACTAATTCTAACCCACTTCTAGATGGGCTAGGAAGATGCGGTTTTCACCATTGGATTCCTTATTTTTTTACATACTGGGAAAAATCGAAAACCCCCGAAATTCCAAACCGTTCCCGAGATATTGACGTTTTTTAGTCCCCCCCATAAGAAATACACGGGGAACACACTTCGAGGCCAGCAAAACTTTTCCTACGTTTAATATTTTCTTTCGATTTTAGTTTTCAGTTTTCATTTCTTCCAGACAAGACTCAGGGACGATATTAGTTTTCAGGGGCGAAGCCCCGGGAGCGCGCAGCGCGACCGTAAACAAGGGAGCGCGAAGCGCGACCCCATGCACGACCCCGCGAAGCCCCCGGGAGCGCGCAGCGCGACCGTAAACAAGGGAGCGCGAAGCGCGACCACATGCGCGACCCCGCGAAGCCCCCGGGAGCGCGCAGCGCGACCGTAAACAAGGGAGCGCGAAGCGCGACCACATGCACA
>NW_007378225.1:110217-137779 GCF_000475195.1 Diaphorina citri | reverse complement strand
TCCTCCCCCACCCCCTCCTCTAGTCCCGGGACCCCCTCCCCTGGCGGGTATGATGCCTGCGCCTGACGGAGCTATGACCATCAAGCGGAAGGTTCAGACCAAGTACAAGTTACCCACGCTCAATTGGATCGCTCTCAAACCAAACCAAGTGAGTTTTATTGGTATTTTTCTTTTAGTTTTTTTAAAGATAGTGTTTCCCTACCGTTTTTCTTTCGTAGCAATGAAACAACTATTACATTAGATCCATCCCGTTGTATGTCCCTCATCAGATGGGCGAAAAGAAGCACAATGCTTCCCCATTTAGGTGCTGGATCTACACGAGAACGCCAGAAACGGTTGAAATATTTGCTTTTGCAAATCGAGTTCTTTTTTCTTTTTGATGGTGGGGATTGAATCCAAGACGTTCTGCATAGCAAATTAGCGCGTAACCATGTCCTCGGTCTCTATCAAATAAGTACATACGTAGAAGTTGTGATTGAACATTGAAGTTAGTGAAGTGGCTAGTTGAAGTTCTTATATGATGTCGAAATAGATATAAGTTCATATGATTAAGCACTGAAATGTCATGAAAAAATAATAATGGTTTTTTTTCCAACAGGTGCGGTTTATCAAAGCATTCCGAGTAGCAGACCAAGAGAATGAGACCAGGAAGCGGCTAGAAGCTGCGGCCAGAGAAGCGGCAATCAACGGCAATTCACCGCAACAACAGCAGCAAGTTGCGGCCAAGAATAAATTGAACCAGAAGAAACAACAGGTGAGTTATGGGGAGAAAGATTTATTAACCATAAATACCGGACTTCGCTACGCTACAAACTGAAATTTCATGAGATGGGACTATAATTTTAATATAAGGCACCTGATCAGGTGTACCTGACACCTGGTGAGCACACACACACACTATCAGGTAGACCTGATCAGGTGTACCTGTCGTCAGGTCTACCGGAAAGCGAGTGGCTGGCCTAAGGCTATCAGGTCCGCGTGTCAGGTCTACCTGATACCTGACGAGCACACACAATCAAGTAGACCTGACAGTTACGGCTGAAAAGGTCCGCCTGTCAGGACTACCTGATAGTGGCTGGCCTAATGAATAGAATGAATCTTGTAGTGGTTGAATAGATGAACTAACTTCAGGCATTGTACGTAGGATTCAGGTAATAGTTATATAGTTATTTTTCCCCGGTGGATTTTTAAGCTCCTTAAAGTTCTTAACCATTGTGAAATGATGTAGATTGTACACTATTGAATATTATTCTCTGTTAATACTTGTTTTGTAAGGGCGCCACATGAATCGTGAATGTTGATTCTCAGTTTACTGAAGACAGATCTTTCAAATCCTCTATAAACTGCCGATATGATTCGCTCCACAGGAAGGTCTAGCTTTCGCCTCGATATTGCTGAAAACAAAGTGAAAAAGTTTCAACGTTAGTTTCTCAAAGATTAATCGCTCTCGGGTTTCTTGAATTGCTTGCTGGGGAATGTGCTCAATCCGTCTCCCGATCATCTATATCGCCCCCACCGCCCGGTCTACCCTGTGTGGTTATGCTACGACACAGACCATAAGAGTCTAATGTAGCACTCAACTCACCTATATTTCTCAGTCTCGTATGCTCGAGCAGGCTCACACTCTCGGGTTTCTTGAACCGCTTGCTGGGGAATGTGCTCAACCCGTCTCCCTCATCTATATCGCCACCACCCCCTGGTCTACCCTGTGTGGACATGCTACGACACAGACCATAAGAGTCTAATGTAGCACTCAACTCACCTATATTTCTCAGTCTCGTATGCTCGAGCAGGCTCACACTCTCGGGTTTCTTGAACCGCTTGCTGGGGAATGTGCTCAACCCGTCTCCCTCATCTATATCGCCACCACCACCAGGTCTACCCTGTGTGGTTATGCTACGACACAGACCATAAGAGTCTAATGTAGCACTCAACTCACCTATATTTCTCAGTCTCGTATGCTCGAGCAGGCTCACACTCTCGGGTTTCTTGAACCGCTTGCTGGGGAATGTGCTCAACCCGTCTCCCTCATCTATATCGCCACCACCCCCTGGTCTGCCCTGTGTGGTCAGCTTGAACTTCTCCTCGAACTCGCCAAAGTCTATCACCGAGAACAGACGGTCGTCGTCCAGCTCACTGAATATCGTGCCTCGAACCTGTGAACCAAATGGGGGAGATGTGTTAGTGACCAGCGAGATGGTTGTACATAGTCATATTATACTTAATCATATGAACTCTTGAACTTCTCCTCGAACTCGCCAAAGTCTATCACCGAGAACAGACGGTCGTCGTCCAGCTCACTGAATATCGTGCCTCGAACCTGTAAACCGAACGGGGGAGATGTGTTAGTGACCAGCGAGATGGTTGTACATAGTCATATTATGCTTAATCATATGAACTTATATTTCGACATCGTATAAGAACTTCAACTAGCCACTTCACTAACTTCAATGTTCAATCACAACTTCTACGTATGTACTTATTTGATAGAAACCGAGGACATGGTTACGCGCTAGTTTGCTATGCAGAAGGTCTTGGGTTCAATCCCCACCATCAAAAAGAAAAAGAACTCGATTTGCAAAAGCAAATATTTCAACCGTTTCTGGCGTTCTCGTTTAGATCCAGCACCTGAATGGGGAAGCATTGTGCCTCTTTTCGCCCATCTGATGAGGGACATACAACGGGATGGATCTAATGTAGTAGTTGTTTCATTGCTACGAAAGAAAAACGGTAGGGAAACACTATCTTTTTTTTAAAAAAAAAAAAAAAAAAAAAAAAAAAAAAAAAAAAAAAAAAAAAATTCGGCTTTCTCTCCTACCACCCTTTGGGGTCTTTTACCAAATCCAATTGAGCGTGGGGTAACTTGTACTTGGTCCTGAACCTTCCGCTTGATGGTCCATAGCTCCGTCAGGCGCAGGCGCATCATACCCGCCAGGGGAGGGGTCCCGGACTAGAGGAGGGGTGGGGGGGGGGTTCCCTACACGACGCTCTTCCGATCTGCAGGTGGGGGAGGTGCGGGGGGAGGGGGAGAGACACTCGTGGAGGAGGAACCTGAAGAGGAGGAAGAACAACTGGACACGCCGCTGCTAGTACTCGAACCTGAAATAAAAAGGAATTTTTAACTGTGTTAAGCATACTTAAACGCTTGTTTCACATGTCGTTCCTCAATTATTACAACTAGATAAATTTTATGTCTTGACTGGGACCACCAACCTACAGATCCAAAGTCCAACGCGTTCACTGCATCACCGAGTTTGATTATTCTGTTGATTATTCGAACCTGGATTAATCAATATAGGGAAGGTGTGTTTTCCTTTCGGGAAATGGAACCGATTTCGATGGAGTGCCATCTCCATACCCGGAGGTTGGGAAAGCCTGGAGGTTAGCGCGTTAGCCTAGAGCTTGGCGCGCCTGCTTTGTAAGAGCCAGGTTGAAGGTTCGATTCCCGCCCGGTACGGACTTTATCCTAAACAGGTAAGGTTCGTTTTCTATAGTTCTATACTATCCTTTCTTTACGGCTGGTTTTCTACTATCCTCTCTTTCTTTCCTTTTCGATTTCGGAACGATAAGATCTCAGTCGTTGTTTCGGTTCAATATCGATTTCATTCTACTTACCGGAATCGCGCGGCAGAGTTCTGGATATAAGCTCCTGTATTTTCTCCTCAAGCATCGACTGTCTACTCTGACTCTCCTGCTGAGTTTCGTTCACCACACGCCTCAGTGTGGCCACTTCCTCTTCAAAGGCGCGTTTACACTGCGCAGCCTCATCCCTCTCCGCTCTAGCAGCGCCTAGCGCAGATTCCAAAGCTGACAGCTGAGCCATGGACTCGCGCTCGAATTCTGCTAGACGTTCGTGAGCCTAAAAACATGATATTAGTATCAATTAAATTGATTTACCTTCCCATTAACTCCATACACAAAAAGTCCAATCCGAGGCTTAGGTGTAGGGGCAAACAGCCCTAAAGGATGGGATAAGCTTCTACGAATCTACCTTTCCATTTGTAACATAATATTACAAATAAAACATTATTATTCTATTCTAATTGATTTACTGAGGAAATCATAAAAAATATAGACCCTCCAAAAGAGCACAGTTTTACATTCACACTAAAGTTTCACATACTTACGAGTATTTAAAATGTTGAACTTAAAAGCTAGATATAGTGTGATCCATTGGTAATAGATACGTTGTTGAATCCATCATTCCCAATGGTGTCTCCCGAAGTCGGGAGAAAAGCGACGGGATATTCCCGATGAATCACTCAAGTTCAGTAACGTTGTGCATGGTTGATTTCCTGATGGGTGACCTGACCACCTGGACAATGCTGCTTCCCGGTCTCAGTCAGACTGAGTCAGTTGATATACTCACATGTCCTAGTTCATCCTCCAGTTCAGCAACTTTCTCCAGGGCGGCAGTCTTAGTTTCACTATCCTCCATGAGAGCGGCCACATCAAACACATTGTCCAGATAGGCCGAGATTTGAACCTGGAACCAATGGATAGGGGAACAAGATTAGGCGAAATCCGGAGCAATGTACATACGAGTATTTAAAATGTTGAACTTAAAAGCTAGATATAGTGTGATCCATTGGTAATAGATACGTTGTTGAATCCATCATTCCCATTGGTGTCTCCCGAAGTCAGGAGAAAAGCGACGGGATATTCCCGATGAATCACTCAAGTTCAGTAACGTTGAGCATGGTTGATTTCCCGATGGGTGACTTTCCCGATGAATCACTCAAGTTCAGTAACAATGTGCATGGTTGATTTCCCGATGGGTGACCATCTGGACAATGCTGCTTCCCAGTTGATATACTCACATGTCCTAGTTCATCCTCCAGTTCAGCAACTTTCTCCAGGGCGGCAGTCTTAGTTTCACTATCCTCCATGAGAGCGGCCACATCAAACACATTGTCCAGATAGGCCGAGATTTGAACCTGGAACCAATGGATAGGTGAACAAGATTAGGTGAAATCCGGAGCAATGTTGAACAAAGTCGGAGTGTTGAACAAAGTCAGAGAGGAAGCATTTCCGGACATGGGTCCATAGAGTGAAAGACCAGCCTATTTAGCTTGGAAGGTAATAATAGCGCTTATTTATACTGCTCGCATAGGACTGAAAAGTCCCTTTACTTCAGCAGTAGGCTACTACTATTACTGAGGTCAAATTAGCTATATTCAGGATAAAATTCTATACCTCGGCTGGGATCGAACCCATGCCCTCCGGTTTACCAGGCGAGCGTCTTGACCACTACACCACCGAGGCAGGTACCAAAGGTAGGGACCACCTTGTAAGTATTAGATCGCAGGTGTGACTCTTGTTCGAGGCAACCTTAGTTAAGGTGCGTTCATGGAACCTTCTCTTATCCTGTCCGCCTTCTACCTTCGATTTCGGGACGACAAAACCACCTCTCTTGTTACATTTCCCCTCAATCTGTCTATCTTTTTCGTTTTTCATTAGTGTTCTTTCTTTTTTTCAACTGTCGTGGTTGACCTATGATTAGCAGAGAAGAAGGATGTGAATCTCCTAACAGAAGAAGACAAGTTCTTACTTCAGCTTACCAAAGTGGAGAGGATTTCTACCAAACTGAGCATCATGAGCTACATGGCTAACTTCAATGACAATATACAACTCATTACACCGGTTAGTACAAAACGATTTATTAGAGCAACTTCCGTGGCCGAGTGGGTATCACGCCGGAGGTTCCGGGTTCGATTTCCGGCGGGATCGAAGTTTTTTCGGCTCTGTGCTTGGAGTTCGGAGTGCACTCGGCCTCACGAGGACAATTGAGTAGCTACTGTAATCAAGTAGCGACCCGTAGCGGTATTATCAGTGTGAATTGATGATACGAGTAGATAAGAATTGATATTTGATAGTAAAAGCCACAAAATTTGTCAAAAAGCTCTCTTATTTCTTCAAATTAAATTGATCCCAAGGACAAGGAAAATCTAGAATCTAGACCCTTGACAAATGGAGTGTGCCTGAAGGCATGTGATCCAATCCATTCGATCCCAAAGAATCTCAGTCTCATTAGTAGGTATATTCTTTTGGTGATAAAAAACAGTAAGGATAAAAAAAAGCTTGGTTTATCTCAAACCCCGAACCCCCGGGTTTCTCTCTTCCAGCAAGTCCGTTCCCTGCACGCGGCCTCCGGCGGGATCGAAGTTTTTCCGGCTCTGTGCTTGGAGTTCGGAGTGCACTCGGCCTCACGAAGACAATTGAGTAGCTACTGTAATCAAGTAGCGACCAGTAGCGGTATTATCAGTGTGAATTGATGATGCTGATATTTGATAGTAAAAGCCACAAAATTTGTCAAGAAGCTCTCTTATTTCTTCAAATTAAATTGATCCCAAGGACAAGGAAAATCTAGACCCTTGACAAATGGAGTGTGCCTGAAGGCATGTGATCCAATCCACTCGATCCCAAAGAATCTCAGTAGGTATATTCTTTTGGTGATAAAAAACAGTAAGGATAAAAAAAAAGCTTAGTTTATCTCAAACCCCGAACCCCCGGGTTTCTCTCTTCCAGCAAGTCCGTTCCCTACACGCGGCCTCCTGTTCCACACGGTCCTCACGCAAGCTCCGCTCCCTCCTAGAAGTGGTCTTGGCGTTCGGCAACTACCTGAACAGTGCCAGGCGGGGCCCAGCCTACGGGTTCCGGCTGCAGAGTTTGGACGCAGTGCCCGACACCAAGACACCGGATAGGCGACTGTCGCTGCTGCACTTCATTGTGGATACGGTCCGATGTAAGATGCCCGAACTGATGAACTTCGACTCCGAGCTGACGTCTTTGGAGAAAGCCGCTTCAGGTGAGTCGAGAATGATGACAGTATATAATTTTATTGTAGTTATAATATGTGGGCAATGTTTTATTTGACATCAATATTATCATGGGTACATAAGTAGGTTACAAAGTGATAATAATAGACTCCTGAATGGAAGGTAACCACTATGCATTGTAAGACTCAAACGTTTGATTAAAATCTGGATGGGGGATAAACATCATACACAATTTATAAACGAAAATTTGTAAATAATAATACTAATAATAATAAAAAGGGAACAAGTAGGTACGATACCTAAAAATAAATAAATTAATATAAATCATAGCTAATATCAAAGCCGAAAGGAATCATAGACAATTAAATTTTCAAAATACAGGACAAGGAAAATAAATAGACAATAAAATAAATAGATAAATACGGGGAAATAATAAGGATTATTAATACAAAAATTAAATACTGAAAACTGCGCTTGCGGCCCTGTTCCTCATTCTTTTCGTGTTAACCTTCATCCCCTAGGATGTGTGAATGTGTAGACCGAAAAATTACAAAAAAAAATGCGGCGCAGTTATTTCATGTGCATTTCACTGGCATTGCTACGCGACATTCCTTTGATCCGGACTTGTTGCAAGTGAAAACAGGTGACGTCGCGCGACATTGTCGCGCGATTTTGTCGCACGACAGAGGTCGCGTTGGTGGAAATCCACCTTTTCATCGGATAGAAATCGCATGGTCGCACGACTTTTTCTCGTGTCGCGCGACACGTTTCCACTATGCGACTTTTGTCGCGCGACAAAAGTCGCGTTAGTAAAAACGCACCTTTATGTTGAAAAAAAAATGCGAGGTTATCGCAGGAGGCGTTCTCTACCATCTAACCCTTAGAGCTCGATTATTATGTAGTCAAATTTTCAAATCTACTTCTTCCTAGCCTTTTCTTACTTAAGTCCCTTCCAGGGAGCCGCTTTGTGTACCTCATGTCCTGATAAATTTTCTCACGCGTTCTCTACCATCTAACCCTTAGAGCTCGATTATTATGTAGTCAAATTTTCAAATCTACTTCTTCCTAACCTTTTCTTACTTAAGTAGGGTCGGCGTTTGTCAGTCCCTTCCAGGGAGCCGCTTTGTGTACCTCATGTCCTGATAAATTTTCTCAACCAGGTCTTGATTCACACAATCCTTCCACCTTTTCTTCTGCATTCTATTCACATGGCTGAACAATTTCAATTTTTTCTCTATCTGTCTATTGATTTCTATTTGTTCTGTGTCTTCTCTGATTCTTGAACCGTATTTCTTATTTTGTCTCTTTTTGTCTTTCCTATCGCTCTTCTTAGGTACTTCATTTCTGATGTCTGTAGCCTGTAGTCTCTTATTTGAAAACGAAAATTATTCCTAATTCCAGTCTGTATCGAGAACATCCTGGTAGACATCACGGAGCTAGAGAAGGGTATGGATCTGATACGTAGGGAATGCACTGGTCCGCACATTCCCACCACCTCCCCACTCCGTGACTTCCTGACCGCTAGTGAAGATAAGCTACGACGACTACGGCAGGACGCAACTGCGGCAGTGGAAGCGTTCAAGGATTGTGTGGAAGCGTTTGGAGAGCCGGCTCGCGGCACAGACGCCAATGCCTTCTTCCCACTCCTGGTAAGTCATGTCAGCCTAGATAGCTTGTCCACCTCTGTGGCTGAGTGGTCAAGAGCACTGACTCTCAACCTGGAAGTGCTGGGTTCGAATCCCGGCCAGGGCGGAAATTTCTGACCGAACTCTTCCGTTTTGGGATAGGCATGGATGTAAAAGAATATTCCTTGAAGTAATGCGAAAGCGGTTCCAAGGTGCAATCTTTGAATGAAAGAAAAAGCTTAGGTAGCTTGGAAAGTAGCACGCCTACCTTGTAAGCGCTAGGTCGCGAGTTCGATTCTCGCCCAGGGCAGACTTTATCAGATAAGGTTCGTTCTCAGAAAGGCTGGCTTTCTTCTCTTCGATTTCGTGACGATAAGGCTCCATCAATATTATCATAGGTACATAAGTAGGTTACAAAGATACAAAGTGATAATAATAGACTCCTGAATGGAAGGTAACCACTATGCATCGTAAGACTCAAACGTTTGATTAAAATCTGGATGGGGGATAAACATCATACATAATTTATAAACGAAAATTTGTAAATAATAATAATAATAAAAAGGGAACAAGTAGGTACGATACTTAAAAATAAATAAATAAATTAATATAAATCATAGCTAATATCAAAGCCGAAAGGAATCATAGACAATTAAATTTTCAAAATGCAGGACAAGGAAAATAAATAGACAATAAATAGATAAATACGGGGAAATAATAAGGATTATTATAATACAAAAATTAAATACTGAAAACTGCAAAAAAACATATAATTTTACAACAGTAGGCATTTAACTGAGATATAACACAGATAAGGCTCTTCTCACATCGGGAGCGTATTCACCTGAAAAACTAAACCTATTGAAATTGTAGAGGCTCTCTATAGACTTGTTTTTTTGCATAGGTTTAGTTGTTCAGGTGATTACGCTCTACTAAGAGTCAAGCGACTACGATTTCAATGTGCTACATGCCTAAGACCTCAATAGTTACGGCTCCCTCTCTGAAATGTCATGAAAAAATAATAATGGTTTTTTTTCCAACAGGTGCGGTTTATCAAAGCATTCCGAGTAGCAGACCAAGAGAATGAGACCAGGAAGCGGCTAGAAGCTGCGGCCAGAGAAGCGGCAATCAACGGCAATTCACCGCAACAACAGCAGCAAGTTGCGGCCAAGAATAAATTGAACCAGAAGAAACAACAAGTGAGTCATGGGGAGAAAGGTCTAAGGGAAGAAATTCTAACCATCCTAGCTAACTGGCAGCTGTTCAAAGGGTTCTTTCTCTCTGCTTTAGAACAAGCACAAGTCCTTACAATGGTTGACTGCGGTTCAGATAATGAAACATAGCTCGAAACCCCGGTCTATGGCTGATACAAAAAGATATCTTTCTTTATTCTGCCATCACCATTCGGCGAAAGCTGAAGCCGCTAAAACAACAAGAAGAAAGGTGTAATAGTCATGACCGCAGGAAGAAAGAAAAACCCAGCCAAAAAAAAAAAAAAAAAGAAAAAAGTGTAAAAAGTAAAAAAAAAAAAAAAAAAAAAAAAAAAAAAACGGACGCCAGGTGAAAACAGAAATTTCACCATAATTTGAATATAAATGAATAGAATTGATCTTGTAGTACATAGTTGAATAGATGAACGAACCATCTTTAGGCATTGTACATTACATACGATTCAGTAAAAAGTTATTTTTCCCCGATGCAGTCTTGGACTTCCTAAAGTTTCTAACCATTGTGAAATGGTGTAGATTATACAGTATTGAGTATTGAACATTATTCTCTGTTAATACTTGTTTTGTAAGGGCGCCACATGAATCGTGAATGTTGATTCTCAATTTACTGAAGACAAATCTTTCAAATCCTCTATAATGTGTTTTAATTTCTAGATATTCCGACGTTTGCTGCCTTCTGCCTATTCCGTACTATGAGAATATATCGGAACCCTCCCCCCCTGCCCCCTGATAGGTACTACATAGTGACGTCATTATTTCGCATGCTTTTGTTATGTTTAACTTTCAAGTCTTCTGTTTGATCTTTTAGCTTTTTTCCGCCTGTTCTTAAAAAAGAGTGCTACATTCAACCGAGATATAATTGGCGTTCCAGTTTCAATGAACGTCTGTCTCTCTTGTGTTTGTTTTCTGTCCACATTTCCAACCTGATAATCACGTTCCGAATTTCTTTCTGATGAAATAATCGCTTATAACATGTGTTCCTTTGAGTCTAATAGTGTTACTTTGCCCCTCTCTCTGGGGAGCCCTCCCCCCTGCCCCCCTGATAGGTACTACCTAGTGACGTCATTATTCCGCATGCTTTTGTTATGTTTAACTTTCAAGTCTTCGGTTTGATCTTTTAGCTTTTTTCCGCCTTTTCTTAAAAAAAAGAGTGCTACATTCAACCGAGATATATGTAATTGGCGTTCCAGTTTCAATTAACGTCTGTCTCTCTTGTGTTTGTTTTCTGTCCACATTTCCAACCTGATAATTACGTTCCGAATTTCTTTCGATGAAATAATCGCTTATAACATGTGTTCCTTTGAGTCTAATATTGTTACTTTGAGTTTAATGATTGGAATTCTTTAACTTATTTGCCCCTGTCAGTTATGTTGTTGCTGGCTGGTTTAACTTGTGTTTCAGCTTCGTTTTGGAATGCCCATCAGCTGTCAAATGAAGGTTTTTTTGGGTTTTGTCATTTTATTAACTTCTTTCTTATCTTTTAAAGTTTGTTTAACATAGTGTCTCATTCCTATCGATATGACACGTAGTCCGTATATTTGCGAGTAATTTGAAATTGAATTTTAGTTCTTGTAATCTGTTATATCGTAAGTTAAGCGTAGTGTCTTCTATTTGTCTGTTCTGTCCGAGTTAGAGGTGATTTCCAATGTATCCATGTTGGATCTGTTAGGAAAAGAAATTGATTAAATTGTGGATTTTAAAAACCAGATATTGAATTGTAATTTTAGCGTTTTGCAATTTCTTCTTTCTTGGGTCATAGTTCTCCAGTGTTTGTAATGTAATGAGGTGTTGTCATTATTAAATTTTATATCAATTTGCCTATATTGTATGCACTTCAAAATAAGTAAATTACAAACAAATATAACCAACGAAAACAGTATGAATGAATAAATAAAATGCTGTTAAATATTCCCTTGTCCTTGAAGCATTCCACATCGTCAAAAATTCAAACAGTAAATTATAGATCTGATGTGAATAATACCTTACGCATATAAGAAAACCTTATGGACATATAATTTTCTCACTTCTACTCCTGTTGCGATAGAGTCTACATATATCTTGGTCTGACGATGAGTCCTGAATGGTATCGAAAGCTCACCAATACGATACATATAATACGTCATCATGTGAAGCAAAATCCATCAATGGTCACCGGAAGTTCAAAGTTGTCCTGTCGTAAAATTTTCATAGAGTGTCCGAACTTGAAAGTTATGATCGATTCGTCCTTGGTCTGGATTCGCCGCATCATAGGTTTATGATCTGACGATACATATAATACGTCATCATGTGAAGCAAAATCCATCAATGGTCACCGGAAGTTCAAAGTTGTCCTGTCGTAAAATTTTCATAGGGTGTCCGAACTTGAAAGTTATGATCGATCCGTCCTTGGTCTGGATTCGCCGCATCATAGGTTTATGATCTGATGATTAATCTAAAGCGTTTTCGTTTTAGTCTTTTACTTGCTTTTTTTCCAAGAGGTCTGAAAAAATCACCATTCTAACTATGAACCAAATAACCAAAGGGAATAGTCCACCAGAGAACCCTTATGGCCTATTTAGACGTCTAAAAGGCTCCCCCGGAAGTACAAAGATTATCTGCTTTGCATGTAAAACTGTACACTAGCTTTTTTTCCAAGAGGTCTGAAAAAATCACCATTCTAACTATGAACCAAATAACCAAAGGGAATAGTCCACCAGAGAACCCTTAGGGCCTATTTAGACGTCTAAAAGGCTCCCCCGGAAGTCCAAAGGTATTATCTGCTTTGCATGTAAAACTGTACATATTATAACTGCCTACTTCTCGTATACTTTGTCGCCACTCTCGGAAGTTCCAAGACAAGTTGACATTCTTCTAGCTCCTTTATGATCTGATGATTAATCCAAAGCGTTTTCGTTTTAGTCTTTTACTAGCTTTTTTTCCAAGAGGTCTGAAAAAATCACCATTCTAATTATGAACCAAATAACCAGAGGGAATAGTCCACCAGAGAACCCTATTTAGACGTCTAAAAGGCTCCCCCGGAAGTCCAAAGGTATTATCTGCTTTGCATGTAAAACTGTACATATAACTGCCTACTTCTCGTAAACTTTGTCGCCACTCTCGGAAGTTCCAAGACAAGTTGACATTCTTCTAGCTCCCAGCCAATTATCCGAGGCGAATACAATAGTCCGTCCCTTATACCTTTTTATTACTATTGTAATAGTAAAGGGAGGACGGACTAAAAATAAATGCTGTTTAACTTTACCTTGTCCCTTGATAATTCTCATCGTTTTCAACTCCCCCATAACTCCATATCCTCTTCATTCTGTCTGGCTCACCAATTTAAATCTAAGTTAATAGAAATATTTTTATTTTATCTGAATTTTATTACCTTGTCCCTTGATAATTCTCATTTTTTTTACCTCCCACGTAACTCCATATCCTCTTCATTCTGTCTATCACAGGAGGCGGTTATCAACGAGCTGAAAAGCAAAACGAAGCAAGTGCAAGAGTCTAGCTCCCAGCCAATTATCTTCATCTGAAACAAAACAATCCATGTAAAGTAATAAAGTTGTAAACAAGCGGCGCGCCGTAATCATCTCTATCTAGTTCCTCTCATCTGACCATTCCAAGAAACTATTCAATTTCCTCATGTCGTGGTGTTTCCTAGTCAAATATTTGGAAGTGGTCAATATCTAGTTCCTCTCATCTGACCATTCCAAGAAACTATTCAATTTCCTCATGTCGTGGTGTTTCCTAGTCAAATATTTGGAAGTGGTCACATTAATAGTCTTGGTCTCCGGTAAATGACTATATTGAGTCAGTTGGACTTGAACTTTGGGTTTGGAGAGCCCCCACATCACACAGACCTTCCTACTCGCTCCGCTCACCCACAATATTCAAATAATGATTTTCATATTTCATTATCCATGAGAGAGAGAGATTTTTTTCTTCTTTCGTATGTAGAGGTACCTTGTTCTTGCAAATTTTTGAACGACTTTGTTGTCTTGAGATTGAGATGATTTGCCTGAATGATCACCAGTAAACAGGGTTGGCTTGGTAATCACAGTTAGGTAGTTATTCTTATTTTGGTAGTTGAGATCCATCCTACTTGCTGTATATCCTACTTGTAAGTGTCATAATTGAATTTTTTTTTTAATGATGTTTGATAGAGGGAACTGTCTGAGGTCTTATCGTTCCGGAAGCGAAGAGAAAAGGAAGACTGGATAGGAGAAAGCCAGCCGTTCCGAGAACAAACCTTGTCTGTTTAGGATATTAGATATTGTCCACCCCGGGCCGAAATCGAATCCGCGCGTTAGAACTTACAAGGCAGATATGCTACAAGCATTTGTCGACATGTTGTATTCGTACAGCCTTATTACAACTTTGGTGGGCAAGTTTCAAAGTTTTGCTAAGCGCTACCTGTATTGTTTTAATGAATTCTAACAATTATTTTATTTCAACGCTGATAATGTCGTCAATGGTCTCTTCCCCATTCGTATGAGATTGCCTTCCGTAATCTTAGCACAGAGCTGAATAAACCCTAAAGTTAAACTTGTTATTTTTCCAATTGACAGCAGCTATTTTATATTATATTTTTTATAAACGGTTGTAAAATTTGCTTTTGAAGTTTGTTCATTATTGAATTAGAAAAATAGTTGATGCTTTTATTAGATCAGATGTACCCTAAAGTTAAACTTGTTATTTTTCCAATTGACAGCAGCTATTTTATATTATATTTTTTATAAACGGTTGTAAAATTTGCTTTTGAATTTTGTTCATTATTGAATTAGGAAAATAGTTGATGCTTTTATTAGATCAGATGTACTTATACGAGTATAATGCAGTCCACAGCCTTCTCAAAAGGTTTGATTATCATTGAAAATTAAAATTTAGTGTGCAAAGGGTCTCATTCTAAAACAGTTAGCTTTTCATGAAATCAATAGCTCAAAAATTTATCTTTTTAGAAAAAAAAGCCTCTTCAAAGTACCTAGTGGGAAATAAAGCATTATTGAAACACCGAAAGGACATGCTACGACACAGACCACACGAGTCTATTGTAGCAGTTGTTCCAAAGATACGATATGAAAAACTTATACGAGTATAATGCAGTCCACAGCCTTCTCAAAAGGTTTGATTATCATTGAAAATTAAAATTTAGTGTGCAAAGGGTCTCATTCTAATACAGTTAGCTTTTCATGAAATCAATAGCTCAAAAATGTATCTTTTTAGAAAAAAAAAGCCTCTTCAAAGTACCTAGTGGGAAATGAAGCATTATTAAAACACTGAAAGGACATGCTACGACACAGACCACACGAGTCTATTGTAGCAGTTGTTCCAAAGATACGAAATGAAAACTCATCTTTTGTTTTCATTATTTATTTTGAAGGTTTCAAGGTTTGTCGGAAATTTTTTATTGTCCATTGTACTTTTTATACTTGCACAAAATATTTTTTAACCTTTAGGAATAAAAACTAAATACATTACTCGTACATATTTCAACAAGTAGGTATGTGTCTGTCGTTTTGATGGTCAAATACCTACCATAACTTCCAACTTCATTTATTCTTTTGTACTCGTAATTATCTACTAATATCTGACTGGGAATACCAACCGAATAAAAACTAAATACATTACTCGTACATATTTCAACAAGTAGGTATGTGTCTGTCGTTTTGATGGTCAAATACCTACCATAACTTCAAACTACATTTATTCTTTTGTACTCGTAATTATCTACTAATATCTGACTGGGAATACCAACAATTCTATTGCCATATGTCACATTACCATGTCCTTGATGTTTGGGTATTTTTGCTGAACTTGTTTCAAATAATGCTTCCTAAATTTATAGAATACCTCACATCTTTTTTTTTATACCTACATATTTTTTTCGTCAGTGATGTTTGGGTAGGCATTGCGTATTTATAGAAGTATTTTCCTTAGCTCTTTCCATTATATTTTCCTTGTTATCTCTTTTGTTGGGATTAAATGTTTTGACGACCTCAAAAAATTTGATTCTGGTTTAGGTAGGTTTTTCCATCATTTAAGTTCGTAAGGATTACATTTGCTAGAAGAAGACTTCACTTATACACATTTTATCACACCTTATTATTAATACAGTTTGGTTTTGGCGTTCAACTTTTCAAATTATGTAGATACCTATATCTCTTTGAAAACTTTTTTCCTCTTTGATCTTAATCCTATATTATCTCGCTTTTCTTACCCTTCATCACTGGTCGGTTTGTTTTTGTACAAAAGCAACGAGCACATAATATCCTATACATATTACATATACATAACTGTCAATTATATGCTTTTGTTAACTATCTTGTTTACATAAACCGCGTGTTTATATACCTTTTTTTATATACATAGATGAAAGTAAATAGAATCCAACGATTCCAATCTGCTTATCACCGCTAATATCAGCAATATTGAGTAGGTCTGTACATAAACTTGTCTAGTTAAGTGCATTGAATTGAGATCGATTAAAATGCTGACCTACAAAACGATAGTGTTTGAGTGGTGGATGAACGAGGTCCTCTATTCATATCCAATTAGGTGGGTAAATTTCTATTATGTTCGTTCTTTATGTCGAAACCAATTTACCATCCTGGTAGACATCACGGAGCTAGAGAAGGGTATGGATCTGATACGTAGGGAATGCACTGGTCCGCACATTCCCACCACCTCCCCATTACGTGACTTCCTAAGTGCTAGTGAAGATAAGCTACGGGCTCACCAATTTAAATCTAAGTTAATAGAAATATTTTTATTTTATCTGAATTTTATTACCTTGTCCCTTGATAATTCTCATTTTTTTTTACCTCCCACGTAACTCCATATCCTCTTCATTCTGTCTATCACAGGAGGCGGTCATCAACGAACTGAAAAGTAAAACCAAGCAAGTGCAAGAAAAGAAACTGCTTCATCAGGACGAAGTATATAACGGAGCTCTCGAAGATATTCTCCTGGGATTGAAGAGTGAACCTTACCGTCGCGCGGACGCTGTAAGGCGAAGTCAGAGACGAAGAATAGATTCGAACCGACTGTCCAGGACTATGGAGGAGTTGGAATTCTGATACGGGGCCATCCGGGAGGTTCCTAATGAACGCCTGTAGAAGGAATCCCTAGGGATCTTGGATCAGGCTTGTTCTGGGGACCCGCCTGTAGGCGAAAGAATCGCTAGGGATCTTAGATCAAGCTTGTTCTAGGGACCCACCTGTAGGCGAAGGAATCCCGAGGGATCTTAGATCAAGCTTGTTCTGGGGACCGGGAACGGGTTGAACCTGTCTCGGTATAGAATAGAATACACCTTGTTTATCCTGCTGGAATAAGGCTACAAGTCCCTTTACCCCGTAACCTAACCAAGATTTCTCGGTATAGAATAGAATACACCTTGTTTATCCTGCTGGAATAAGGCTGCAAGTCCCTTTACCCCGTAACCTAACCAAGATTTTATATATTATTACAGTTTATGAGTATCTCTGGGATCTTAGATCAAGCTTTTTCTGAAGATTGGATCTGCTTCCTAGTACATTGGGTTCAAACCCAGCCGAAGCATGGGCTTATATCCTTTTCTTTTTTTTTACTTTTAATGTGAGGTATTTACCGAACAATTTGGTGGCGCTAAGAGGTAACACACATTTTTTTTTTATTTTTTTTTTTTTCAAATAGGTGGTGCTAACACGTTTCTGCGTGTAGTGGAGAAAGCAGTGCTTATTTTGCCTCATATTTTATTACTTATTCGAGTTCGGTGCTTTTCTCGTTCAACATACGAAAAAAATCGAATTTTCAGTGCTATCCGATTTCGAAAACCAAATTCACAACACCACACAGCACGAAAACCAAATTGCCTTAGAAGCATTCCCTCTATCACATACGAGTACCTACATCAATCATAGATTAATCATGAATCTCAAAACAATGAAAGTCTGTATAAGTAATCCTGGTGAATCTCCTAAAAAAAACTAATTTTCAAATAATCTTATGCTACAAAAGAATAATATTATATCAATTGTATTTAATACCTCACAATACTAAAACGTTTACTCCTCCAAAATCCCATTTTACCAAATTTCTTCAACTGTTTACTCATTTACCTACCATTTTGTTATACATTTTAATTTAATTAATTTTATTTTTGTATTTTCTCCTTATGCCAACTACTATCGCCCAATACGAAATATTTTGTTACACTTTCCCCCTAAAGTTAAACTTGTTATTTTTCCAATTGACAGCAGCTATTTTATATTATTCTTTTATAAACGGTTGTAAAATTTGCTTTTGAAGTTTGTTCATTATTGAATTAGGAATATAGTTGATGCTTTTATTAGATCAGATGTATGTATATAATGCAGTCCACAGCCTTCTCAAAAGATTTGATTATCATTGAAGATTAAAACCCCCATTACGAGAAGACCCTAGTTGTTGAAAGTGACGTTGAAACCTCTAAACAGATTAGGTTTGGAACGATTCGCTTTCTACTGTCCTATTCTCCTTCTTAATTCCTTTTTGGGACGAAGCGAAGATATGCTAATCAGCTAATCACAATCGCTTCCACTGCCGTCCTTTCGCCACACCCCCCCCCCAGTTTGAGAACCTCTGCTCTAAACAGATTAGGTTTGGAACGATTCGCTTTCTACTATCCTGTCCTCCTTCTTAATTCCATTTTGGGACGAAGCGAAGATAAGTATGTAAATGATATATAGATGAGTTTATCTTCTTAGTCTTGAAATGTCCGGATGATTCAACTACAAGTCTGAAACGGATAATTATTGCCAAAGAGGCAAACACTCTTATCAGACGCAACAACGGAAAACAATCAGAAAAATAAGGAAAACAGCTGTCTTTCCAATCTGTAATATCAAGTTTGCCAGTAGATAGGTACGTCGAGACGCAACAACGGAAAACAATCAGAAAAATAAGGAAAACAGCTGTCTTTCCAATCTGTAATATCAAGTTTGCCAGTAGATAGGTACGTAGATGAATAAACACTATAATTATTACTTGATTCCATGGGTGCGATTATAAATTACTATGATAAACATGGGTATTTGACTTATGGCCTATGCATATAGGAGTACATCTCACCCACCTCCTATATTCGATGAATAATCGCGAAAAGTTGGGAAAAAAAATTACCTGTTAATACCTCCCATGGAATCAAGTTTCGCTGTCGGCCTGGTAGGAGTTTTACTCGTAGTAATTAATTACAAATGGGTAGTAATCAATTATTACAGCTATTTTATATGATTTAAGATAAGGCTCATGTGCTTAACCTTGTGCCTTTAATTGGTACTTTATGTTATACTTCAATTTGTTGCCAATATTCACTCAGGCCACCTCTTCTTTTTTAGTGGGAACTTTGGTTCACATATCCCATGTATAGGTATTGATACAATTGTGCACTTTAAAACGGGAATAACATTATTAGTAGAACTTTTTTTACTCCTCCTAAAGCCTAGTTGGCTTGGTTGGTAGCGTGTCTTAACCTTGTGCTTTTAATTGGTACTTTATGTTATACTTCAATTTGTTGCCAATATTCACTCAGGCCACCTCTTCTTTTTAGTGGGAACTTTGGTTCACATATCCCATGTATGGGTATTGATACAATTGTGCACTTTAAAACGGGAATGACATTATTAGTAGAACTTTTTTTTACTCCTCCTAAAGCCTAGTTAGCTTGGTTGGTAGCGTGTCTGCCTTGTAAGCGCTAAGCCGCGGGTTCGATTCCCGCCCGGGGCGAATTTTATCCTGAACGGATAATGTTCGTTCTCGGAACGGCTGGTTTTCTCCTATCCTGTCTCTTCAATTTCGGGACGATAAGACCTTAGCAGTTACAGTTCCCTCTATCAAACCTCTTGAAAAAATCCTATTTAAACCTCTGTGTTTACGATACATATAATACGTCATCATGTGAAGCAAAATCCATCAATGGTCACCGGAAGTTCAAAGTTGTCCTGTCGTAAAATTTTCATAGAGTGTCCGAACTTGAAAGTTATGATCGATTCGTCCTTGGTCTGGATTCGCCGCATCATAGGTTTATGATCTGATGATTAATCCAAAGCGTTTTCGTTTTAGTCTTTTACTAGCTTTTTTTCCAAGAGGTCTGAAAAAATCACCATTCTAATTATGAACCAAATAACCAGAGGGAATAGTCCACCAGAGAACCCTATTTAGACGTCTAAAAGGCTCCCCCGGAAGTCCAAAGGTATTATCTGCTTTGCATGTAAAACTGTACATATTATAACTGCCTACTTCTCGTATACTTTGTCGCCACTCTCGGAAGTTCCAAGACAAGTTGACATTCTTCTAGCTCCCAGCCAATTATCTTCATCTGAAACAAAACAATCCATGTAAAGTAATAAAGTTGTAAACAAGCGGCGCGCCGTAATCATCTCTATCTAGTTCCTCTCATCTGACCATTCCAAGAAACTATTCAATTTCCTCATATCGTGGTGTTTCCTAGTCAAATATTTGGAAGTGGTCATATTAATAGTCTTGGTCTCCGGTAAATGACTATATTGAGTCAGTTGGACTTGAACTTTGGGTTTGGAAAGCCCCCACATCACACAGACCTTCCTACTCGCTCCGCTCACCCACAATATTCAAATAATGATTTTCATATTCCATTATCATGAGAGAGAGATTTTTTTCTTCTTTCGTATCTAGAGGTACCTTGTTCTTGCAAATTTTTGAACGACTTTGTTGTCTTGAACTGTAAACAAAATATCTCGAGAACGGTAAGAGCCAGCGACTTGAAATTTGGTATGTAGCTGTCAAATGTGACAAGGATGCGACACGAACACGGTTAAGATCGGTGCATTGGTTGACGGCATTTTACCAGCATGCAGCTGTCAAATGTGACAAGGATGCGACACGAAACTTTTGGTTAAGACCGGTGCAACGCTTGGCGGCATTTTACCGCTTTTTGGCGGTTTTCGGTCTAGTTTAACAATATCTCGGGAACGGTATGAGCTAGAGACTTGAAATTTGGTATGTAGTTCACAACTGTGACAAGGATGCAACAGAAAACGTTTAGTTGAGATAGGTGCTGCGGTTGGCGCCATTTTGACCGCTTTTGGACGAATTTTGACCGTTTTCAGCTATACCGACTAAACGGTTAGAGATATGGTAAAAGTTAGGGTAAAATAATACTCAAATAAGCATCATTCAATAGGATAATGAAAGTCGTGTGATGTTCACACCAGATTTTTTACATAAAGCTAAATCAAAATTTTGAAGGTGTACCTTCAAAATCAAGCCCCCCCAAAAATTTAGGCAAGAACCGCCTATGCGCGCCGTAATCATCTCTATCTAGTTCCTCTCATCTGACCATTCCAAGAAACTATTCAATTTCCTCATATCGTGGTGTTTCCTAGTCAAATATTTGGAAGTGGTCATATTAATAGTCTTGGTCTCCGGTAAATGACTATATTGAGTCAGTTGGACTTGAACTTTGGGTTTGGAAAGCCCCCACATCACACAGACCTTCCTACTCGCTCCGCTCACCCACAATATTCAAATAATGATTTTCATATTCCATTATCATGAGAGAAAGATTTTTTTCTTCTTTCGTATCTAGAGGTACCTTGTTCTTGCAAATTTTTGAACGACTTTGTTGTCTTGAGATTGAGATTATTTGCCTGAACGAGCACCAGTAACCAGGGTTGGCTTGTTGGCTATCACAGTAGTTAGTTATTCACCTATAACCTACTCGTACTTTTTTCGATGAGGTTTGATAGAGGGAACTGTCTCTGCGTAGGTATTATCGTTCTGAAAGGGAAGACAGAAGGAACACAGGATGTTTGCCTGAACGAGCACCAGTAACCAGGGTTGGCTTGTTGGCTATCACAGTAGTTAGTTATTCACCTATAACCTACTCGTACTTTTTTTCGATGAGGTTTGATAGAGGGAACTGTCTCTGCGGAGGTATTATCGTTCCGAAAGGGAAGACAGAAGGAACACAGGATAGGAGAAAGCCAATCGTTCCGAGAACAAACCTTATCTTTTTAGGATACTGTCCGCCTCGGGCGGAAATCGAACCCGCGACGCGCAACCTAACGCTACCCTACAAGCTAAGCCAATCGTTCCGAGAACAAACCTTATCTTTTTAGGATACTGTCCGCCTCGGGCGGAAATCGAACCCGCGACGCGCAACCTAACGCAACCCTACAAGCTAACTAGGAAACTAGGGTGGTGACCATTGAATTTCAAAAACCATCATCCATTTCATCAACCATCAGTTTCAAAGTTTTGCTAAACGCTACCTGTATTTGCTTGAGTTCCAGCAAATATTTTATTTTAACGCTGATAATGTCGTCAATGGTCGCTTCCTCATTGGTATGTTAGCTATTGCCTTCCGTAATCTTTGCAAAAAGCTGAATAAATTTCGACTCTCTTGAGAATGTGACAAAAAAAACGTAAGAAATTACATCCTACCCACCTATGAATATATTTGCACTAACGAGAAAATATAATAAATCATCGTAAAAAAAAAAGAAAAAAAATCTAATGTATGATTATTAAATTAATTAATATGGGCATGGCGCAAAAAAAACGTAAGAAATTACATCCTACCCACCTATGAATATATTTGCACTAACGAGAAAATATAATAAATCATCGTAGCAAAAAAAACGTAAGAAATTACATCCTACCCACCTATGAATATATTTGCACTAACGAGAAAATATAATAAATCATCGTAAAAAAAAAGAAAAAAATCTAATGTATGATTATTAAATTAATTAATATGGGCATGGCATCTCTGTGGATAGATAAGATTGAGAAATTTGATAAAAATGTTGTTTTTTCTTGATTTTTACAAAAATAATGTATTATTCTGCTGAGCTTTGCAAGTTTCTGCCTGGCTCCAGGGACATTTTATGATTGACTGTCACACTTTAGAGAGACTGTAGTTAGAACTTGGAAATACAATGGTGAATACTGAGTTGTCACTAAGATCAATGCTATATCCGATAAGTGCTGAGCTTTGCAAGTTTCTGCCTGGCTCCAGGGACATTTTATGATTGACTGTCACACTTTAGAGAGACTGTAGTTAGAACTTGGAACTACAATGGTGAATACTGAGTTGTCACTAAGATCAATGCTATATCCGATAAATAATTAAATGGAACTATGCATAAGGTTCCGCATAATTGAATGGCATGTCCATAAGTGAGTAGCCAGTTCACACTCTGGTGGTGTGTGAGAATACATTTGTCATCTCAGCTATCAATCAATGTGTAGCACCTGCACATTGCGTGTCAGATGTGAATTGTGAAAGGATTTACACAATACCTACGATTATTTATTATTTTTGACGATCTTTACGAAAAAAATACATTTGGACAGTTATATTTTTCATGAGAATCATACACTCTGGTGGTGTGTGAGAATACATTTGTCATCTCAGCTATCAATCAATGTGTAGCACCTGCACATTGCGTGTCAGATGTTACTAAGAGTCAAGCGACTACGGTTTCAATGTGCTACACGCCTAAGACCTCAATAGTTACGGCTCCCTCTCTGAAATGTCATGAAAAAATAATAATGGTCTTGAGTTCCAGCAAATATTTTATTTTAACGCTGATAATGTCGTCAATGGTCGCTTCCTCATTGGTATGTTAGCTATTGCCTTCCGTATATAATCTTTGCAAAAAGCTGAATAAATTTCGACTCTCTTGAGAATGTGATAATTATACAGATTATACAAATATGCACTGTACATTAAGCTTTTTTATACCTACATATTTTTTTCGTCAGTGATGTTTGGGTAGGCATTGCGTATTTATAGAAGTATTTTTCTTAGCTCTCTCCATTATATTTTCCTTGTTATCTCTTTTGTTGGGATTAAATGTTTTGACGACCTCAAAAAATTTGATTCTGGTTTAGGTAGGATTTTCCATCATTTAAGTTCGTAAGGATTACATTTGCTAGAAGAAGACTTCTCTTATACACAATTTATCACACATTATTAATACAGTTTGGTTTTGGCGTTCAACTTTTCAAATTATGTAGATACCTATATCTCTTTGAAAACTTTTTTCCTCTTTGATCTTAATCCTATATCTCGCTTTTCTTACCCTTCATCACTGGTCAGTTTGTTTTTGTACAAAAGCAACGAGCACATAATATCCTATACATATACATAACTGTCAATTATATGCTTTTGTTAACTATCTTGTTTACATAAACCGCGTGTTTATATACCTTTTTTTATACATAGATGAAAGTAAATAGAAAGATAAGGCTCTTCTCACATCGGGAGCGTATTCACCTGAAAAACTAAACCTATTGAAATTGTAGAGGCTCTCTATAGACTTGTTTTTTTCCATAGGTTTAGTTGTTCAGGTGATTACGCTCTACTAAGAGTAAAAAGAAAAATTCCGTTGGTCCTCATTTTTCCTGCTCTATGACTTTGAAACATCACCCAAGTAAGCGCAACTGATCTATTATGTATACAGATTATACAAATATGTACTGTACATTAAGCTAAAGATACTGTTAAGTTCACTCTAATTGATAGCATTAAAGATAATCTAGAGGTCTCTTTAATAGAATCACTTGGTGTGTTTGTTCGAGCACAATGTTTGCTGAAGTCATGACCAACGATTCCAATCTGCTTATCACCGCTAATATCAGCAATATTGAGTAGGTCTGTACATAAACTTGTCTAGTTAAGTGCATTGAATTGAGATCGATTAAAATGCTGACCTACAAAACGATAGTGTTTGAGTGGTGGATGAACGAGGTCCTCTATTCATATCCAATTAGGTGGGTAAATTTCTATTATGTTCGCTCTTTATGTCGAAACCAATTTACACCAAGGCGAATGGAGGTTGTCTCAATATTTGCATTTTGTTTGTACTAAGAGTCAAGCGACTACGGTTTCAATGTGCTACACGCCTAAGACCTCAATAGTTACGGCTCCCTCTCTGAAATGTCATGAAAAATAATAATAATAATTTTTTCTTCCAATCTGCTTATCACCGCTAATATCAGCAATATTGAGTAGGTCTGTACATAAACTTGTCTAGTTAAGTGCATTGAATTCAGACCGATTAAAATGCTGACCTACAAACACGATAGTGTTTGAGTGGTGGATGAACGAGGTCCTCTATTCATATCCAATTAGGTGGGTAAATTTCTATTATGTTCGCTCTTTATGTCGAAACCAATTTATTTTGTACATATACACTTACAGGTGCTTTATACTATAAATATAATTTATTTATGTAATGATCATGCAAATTGATTCCAAGTTAAACAATAAAACATGTTTAAATACATTTATTTTGTTCAAATACATTTATGTTGTTTCATTACATTATGTAATTTCTTATTTACCAGCGGCGATAGCATGTTGAATTCAATTCCCCATGGAACCATGGATCACTGAAGCTAAGCAACGATGCGCGTGGTTAGTCTGACAATCTGGACAATCGCGTGCTTGTTTCCCGGTTTCACTCAGGCTGGGTGAGAACAATGGAGCAGTTGCAAATGGGTAAAAATTATAAATAAATGGTCTATTCCTATGAATCCTATGTAAAAAGTTGGGAAAAATCCAAATCTGAGGTCAAAACTCCGAAAAAAATGGCTGTAAAAGGTCGAAAATTCAATTTTTATTTTCCTAATTTTATTTTTGTATTTTCTCCTTATGCCAACTACTATCGCCCAATACGAAATATTTTGTTACACTTTCCCCCTAAAGTTAAACTTGTTATTTTTCCAATTGACAGCAGCTATTTTATATTATTCTTTTATAAACGGTTGTAAAATTTGCTTTTGAAGTTTGTTCATTATTGAATTAGGAATATAGTTGATGCTTTTATTAGATCAGATGTATGTATATAATGCAGTCCACAGCCTTCTCAAAAGATTTGATTATCATTGAAGATTTTAAAATTTAGTGTGCAAAGGGTCTCATTCTAAAACAGTTAGCTTTTCATGAAATCAATAGCTCAAAAATTTATCTTTTTAGAAAAAAAAGCCTCTTCAAAGTACCTAGTGGGAAATAAAGCATTATTGAAACACCGAAAGGACATGCTACGACACAGACCACACGAGTCTATTGTAGCAGTTGTTCCAAAGATACGATATGAAAAACTTATCTTTTGTTTTCATTATTTATTTTGAAGGTTTCAAGGTTTGTCGGAAATTTTTTATTGTCCATTGTACTTTTTATACTTGCACAAAATATTTTTTAACCTTTAGGAATAAAAACTAAATACATTACTCGTACATATTTCAACAAGTAGGTATGTGTCTGTCGTTTTGATGGTCAAATACCTACCATAACTTCCAACTTCATTTATTCTTTTGTACTCGTAATTATCTACTAATATCTGACTGGGAATACCAACCATTCTATTGCCATATGTCACATTACCATGTCCTTGATGTTTGGGTATTTTTGCTGAACTTGTTTCAAATAATGCTTCCTAAATTTATAAAATACCTCACATCTTTTTTTATACATATTTTTTTCGTCAGTGATGTTTGGGTAGGCATTGCGTATTTATAGAAGTATTTTTCTTAGCTCTCTCCATTATATTTTCCTTGTTATCTCTTTTGTTGGGATTAAATGTTTTGACGACCTCAAAAAATTTGATTCTGGTTTAGGTAGGATTTTCCATCATTTAAGTTCGTAAGGATTACATTTGCTAGAAGAAGACTTCTCTTATACACAATTTATCACACCAATCCCATCGCAATCATCTCGTACCGTCTTAATTTTCGCCGACTTTTCTAGGATTGGCAGATTGGCACAATGCTTAGAAGATCTCCATAACTTACACGATCAGGGCCACTTGACAGCCTATAACCCGGCTCCAGGGCTAACTCCAACAATACTCCCCTCCTACAAAAAGAATACGAGGTACACCTTACTGGGGAAAAGAACTGTTGGTTCTGGGGCTCCTTGAAGAGCCGGGGGCAAATGGCACCGGTTGAACCCCCCCTGGTAACGGCCCTACACACGATTGAGACTTATGAGTATGCAGTACACCTTAAGTACTAACTTACACACATGTACTCATTATTTATGATATCTGCCATTCTTAGATTGATGGATGTGAAAAATCACATACTGTGTTTGTCATTGCAATAATCCGATATCTCCAATCAACATGAAACTTTGTTTCAATTAGCGCCCAGTTGTGACGTGTTCCGATCCAGATACACACATGTACTCATTATTTATGATATCTGCCATTCTTAGATTGATGGATGTGAAAAATCACATACTGTGTTTGTCATTGCAATAATAATCCGATATCTCCAATCAACATGAAACTTTGTTTCAATTAGCGCCCAGTTGTGACGTGTTTTCCGATCCAGATCACTGATAATATCAACAACAATAAGTAAATAATAAAGCTGCCAGCCTCTGACTGGTTGTGGTTGATCAACACAGCAATAGCAATCATTCCTTTGGAAATCTTCAAACAATAACAATTTCCATTCAAACTGACCTGGAACGAGACTGGCTTGCTTTCCGTGTCCGTCAGATTTCGTGTTAATATAACTCTTGACGTTCGCGCGGCTTCCGGTACACTTGAGAGGTATCATGTCTATCTCACGGTGATGGAAGGATTGGGAGTTTACAAACCCCTAATGGACTTCCAGAATCAATATCTATGCTCCTTTCATGTCCTGAAACGTGACTGAATTAACCAGATTTAGCCATCGCACGATGGTCATTGATCACATAATCCGGGATCAGCCAGCCTAGTCAGATTGGAAGGTCGGTCTGCCTTGTAAGCGCTAGGGAGCGGGGTTTTATTCCCGCCCGAGGCGGATTTTATAAACAGACAAGGTTCATTCTCTCAACGGCTGGCTTTGTCCTATCCTGTCTTCCTTCTGTTTTCGTTTTCGAGACGATAAGACCTGCTTAGTTACAGTTTCTTTATTAATCCTCTTCAAAATAATAATAATAATCATA
>NW_007378225.1:0-110048 GCF_000475195.1 Diaphorina citri | reverse complement strand
GTTTTTTTTTTTTACACAATTTTTTTACTGGGGGGGGGGGTGAATACCTGCGGCCCGCCAATGTTCAACAAATATCAAAAATGGCCCTCTGTACATTTTGAGTTTGACATGCCTGCTCTAATTGATAGCATTAAAGATAATCTAGAGTCTAGAGGTCTCTTTAATAGAATCACTTGGTGTGTTTGTTCGAGCACAATGTTTGCTGAAGTCATGACCAACGATTCCAATCTGCTTATCACCGCTAATATCAGCAATATTGAGTAGGTCTGTACATAAACTTGTCTAGTTAAGTGCATTGAATTGAGATCGATTAAAATGCTGACCTACAAAACGATAGTGTTTGAGTGGTGGATGAACGAGGTCCTCTATTCATATCCAATTAGGTGGGTAAATTTCTATTATGTTCGCTCTTTATGTCGAAACCAATTTATACCAAGGCGAATGGAGGTTGTCTCAATATTTGCATTTTGTTTATGATTCAGGACTTGATTTGAGTCTTGAATGACGGATATTGGAGATTAGCATTGAGGGAAATTAGGAGGCTGAACTTGCGACCAGCAAGGGTTCTTTTTGTTGTGATGGATAAGTAGGTACCTAAATTATTAATAAATCATATTTTAATATTTAATTTGTTTATTGTGATACGTTACTCTCTATCATGCAGGGATTGATAGAAACTCTTAACATAGGAACTGCTCTAGGCTTTATGACTAACTTCCCGTTGTGTCTACCCTTGGTTTAATAGGAGTCTACTCTTGATTGTCTCCCAGTAACAATTACAAGTGCCTATAAGAAAATAATAAGGTATCCAATTTGAACATGTGGCGCTATTCACAAGACCTTCTACTTCTTCTTCTCCTGTCATTATCGATTGACACAGTTTCCATTTCCGAGTGGTAAGCGAGATGCAAGAGCGTCAATTCTCCCAGTATCAATTACAAGTGCCTATAAGAAAATAATAAGGTATCCAATTTGAACATGTGGCGCTATTCACAAGACCTTCTACTTCTACTTCTCCTGTCATTATCGATTGACACAGTTTCCATTTCCGAGTGGTAAGAGAGATGCAAGAGCCTCAATTATTGATTCAATCCCATCGCAATCATCTCGTACCGTCTTAATTTTCGCCGACTTTTCTAGGATTGGCAGATTGGCACAATGCTTAGAAGATCTCCAATAACTCACACAATCAGGGCCACTTTACAGCCTATAACCCGGCTCCGGGGCTAACTCCAACAATACTCCCCTCCTACAAAAAGAATACGAGGTACACCTTACTGGGGAAAAGAACTGTTGGTTTTGGGGCTCGTTGAAGAGCCCGGGGCAAATGGCACCGGTTGAACCCCCCCTGGTAACGGCCCTGCTGGGGAAAAGAACTGTTGGTTTTGGGGCTCGTTGAAGAGCCCGGGGCAAATGGCACCGGTTGAACCCCCCCTGGTAACGGCCCTGCATACGATTGAGACTTATGAGTATGCAGTACACCTTAAGTACTAACTTACACACATGTAAGGATTTACACAATACCTACAGTGAGCAGTGAAAATAGTATTGGCAATCTATTGACACATGGAAAATGGTCGACTGAAAGAACAGTGCAGATATGAAATCTCAAATAAATGAGGATAGAATTCCATGCCTCAGATGGGATTGAACCCTCGTTCTCCCGTTCACCAGGCGAGCGCCCGTACTGACGTAGTTGTCAAGGCCTCATTTTCAAAATTACCTACGTAATAATTCCATAGGTATTTTCAAATCTCAGAGCAATATCTCTGGAAAAAGAAAGCTTTGCGATTCTGTCACCGGCACCGACTGGATGTTTTGATGAAGCAATCTGTCATTGCCATAACCATTCCTTCATTGAAAAATTCAAACTGAATGGTCCCATTGGTTCATCATGTAGTTATTTGATGTCAACACAGGTTGCACTAAACGGTGATTGGTCTCCAATACTTAATTCTTGTAGATTTGAGCTCAGATAATCGAATAATCAATTCCAACTTTTCAATAATCAATAGGTTTAATAAGGTTTTTCCTTGCCGACCACACATTTCTTGCTCGTAAAAGTAAATTTCTACCTTTCACACCTGTGGCCTTATAATCAAGTCTTGTTCTGATTGTTGCCATGTAATAGTTAAAACTTGGGGCTCCTCATTTTATAAGATTGTAAAGTTGATCCCCTCAAGCCTTTTCTGAACCTAATTAAAAACTGTGGAAAGTCATTACTGAAAAAGTTTTCCTTAAAAAAAAGAAGAAGAAGAAGAAGAAGAAGAAGAAGTAGGTAGGTATGTTTTACCAAATTTGAATCGATGCAAAAGATATGTACCTACCTACAATTTTATATATTGTTTATCTATCCACACATTGTTTAGTGAAAAGTATAGGATAGATGGCGAAAAAATCATCTAATTTCTGACCATCACACACTGGTCAATGTTCGTCATTTGTCATACTATGCCGAGAGAACGAGAACCATAGCAAGGTTCATAGCATGACCTCGCCTCGTGACAATATTGACAGCTTCCTATCCGATTTCCATCTCTATCTGCTCATCTTTAACCATAGCAGCTACTAACTAGTTCTCTGCTACTTTTTTTTAGATCTATGTCTTGTGTCTTGCATTCATTAGAGGCTCCTGGTCTTGCTTCAAGACGGTGATAATTACTCTAACAGGTTGACAATCTATTGTAATTGTAAATCCGTTTAGATCACGCAAGCTCCATATATTATCGACCTGGCACGATTTTGTCATCGAGTTCAGAGATTTTTTCAATCTCAGTAAGGTATCTTCTGGTGTGGTCTAAGTCTGCATTTGTGGTCTTGGGTATTTCTGTCATCTCTAGCAGACATGCTGCTATTAGCCTGGGAATTCAACGCATAGTTGTACCTACTTAGTAGATAGGCATAAGTAGGTAGATGCAGATACTAGGAAATACTCTAAATAGGTAAGTTTACCTACCTACTTTTAGGTTGTAGAATTAAAGTCTGAGGTGTAAATGTTTTTTTGTTGAACATTGTGACTCTCTCATAGGTAGAAATTCATTATTACCTATGTACCTAGCTCCTTAGTCGTAAACAAAGTATCCTCAATCCCTTTTAGGTTGTAGAATTAAAGTCTGAGGTGTAAATGTTTTTTTGTTGAACATTGTGACTCTCTCATAGGTAGAAATTCAATGACCTTTTCCGAAAAAAAGCTAAAATATGACTAAATAGCATGATGTCATGACAATATGACATTTGGTTGTCTCTGATTATTACCTATGTACCTAGCTCCTTAGTCGTAAACAAAGTATCCTCAATCCATAAGAAAAACTTACTTTTTTTGTAATTTTTGTTTGTTTATTACTTGTTTTAATATTCTTGTAAAATAAAACTACAGCTTTAGCTGTGAATTTGTTCAAATTAAATTAAATAAGAAAAACTTAAAGCGCAGAAGATAAAGTCAAGCTTGCTGGTTTGATTCTGGATTCTAAAGTTGACAGTTTTTCTATCCATATTCATTCACAGCGCACAGTACATGATTAGCTGTTAATTACTATTTATAATTGTGCTTAATATAGGCAATAAATGATTCAAGTTATTCTCCAGATGACATTGAATTCAAAATAATCAACCTACACTTCTCTTGCATGATAAAGTAGTAGACTTTCCACCGTATTATAAATGATCTTTGGTTTGGCGCGCGGCGCGGCGTTAAATCCAAAGTCCAAACAGCCTTAGTGGTCTTGACATTTCTATTTTAGTCAAAATATGTATAGATAGGAATTATGTGGGGCAAGAATTAAAAGATATCAAAATGAACTTAACAATAAACTGGAAGTCCTTTGTCTTGAGTTGTTTGAACTTTCAGAAATACCGAGTTCCTTCTTTGTCGTGTGGCGTGTATACTATGGCCATACATTCTACAAGTAGACCCAGAATTGCCAATTTAACGTGAACACAGACATTTAACTACTGTCACATGTCTACTAATTTACGTATAGATTTTATCTCACGTTGTGACAAAAAGCGCGGAGAGGACAAAGCAGAGGAAGGGACGGTAGGTAGGTATGCCTACATCAGTATATTTAAATAAGGTAGCATAAATTAAATTAAATAGTAGTAACAATAATAAATGTAGGTAGGCAAAAAAAATGAGTCTTGAATGACGGATATTGGAGATTAGCATTGAGGGAAATTAGGAGGCTGAACTTGCGACCAGCAAGGGTTCTTTTTGTTGTGACGGATAAGTAGGTACCTAAATTATTAATAAATCATATTTTAATTTGTTTATTGTGATACGTTACTCTCTATCATGCAGGGATTGATAGAAACTCTTAACATAGGAACTGCTCTAGGCTTTATGACTAACTTCCCGTTGTGTCTACCCTTGGTTTAATAGGAGTCTACTCTTGATTGTCTCCCAGTAACAATTACAAGTGCCTATAAGAAAATAATAAGGTATCCAATTTGAACATGTGGCGCTATTCACAAGACCTTCTACTTCTTCTTCTCCTGTCATTATCGATTGACACAGTTTCCATTTCCGAGTGGTAAGCGAGATGCAAGAGCGTCAATTATTATTGATTCAATCCCATCGCAATCATCTCGTACCGTCTTAATTTTCGCCGACTTTTCTAGGATTGGCAGATTGGCACAATGCTTAGAAGATCTCCATAACTTACACGATCAGGGCCACTTGACAGCCTATAACCCGGCTCCAGGGCTAACTCCAACAATACTCCCCTCCTACAAAAAGAATACGAGGTACACCTTACTGGGGAAAAGAACTGTTGGTTTTGGGGCTCGTTGAAGAGCCCGGGGCAAATGGCACCGGTTGAACCCCCCCTGGTAACGGCCCTGCACACGATTGAGACTTATGAGTATGCAGTACACCTTAAGTACTAACTTACACACATGTACTCATTATTTATGATATCTGCCATTCTTAGATTGATGGATGTGAAAAATCACATACTGTGTTTGTCATTGCAATAATCCGATATCTCCAATCAACATGAAACTTTGTTTCAATTAGCGCCCAGTTGTGACGTGTTCCGATCCAGATCACTGATAATATCAACAAAAATAAGTAAATAATAAAGCTGCCAGCCTCTGACTGGTTGATCAACACAGCAATAACAATCATTCCTTTGGAAATCTTCAAACAATAACAATTTCCATTCAAACTGACCTGGAACGAGACTGGCTTGCTTTCCGTGTCCGTCAGATTTCGTGTTAATATAACTCTTGACGTTCGCGCGGCTTCCGGTACACTTGAGAGGTATCATGTCTATCTCACGGTGATGGAAGGATTGGGAGTTTACAAACCCCTAATGGACTTCCAGAATCAATATCTATTCTCCTTTCATGTCCTGAAACGTGACTGAATTAACCAGATTTAGCCATCGCACGATGGTCATTGATCACTTAATCCGGGATCAGCCAGCCTAGTCAGCTTGGAAGTTCGGTCTGCCTTGTAAGCGCTAGGGAGTGGGGTTTTATTCCCGCCCGAGGCGGATTTTATCCAAAACAGACAAGGTTCATTCTCTGAACGGCTGAACGGCTGGCTTTGTCCTATCCTGTCTTCCTTCTGTTTTCGTTTTCGAGACGATAAGACCTGCTTAGTTACAGTTTCTTTATTAATCCTCTTCAAAATAATAATAATAATAATCATAATAAATAGGGGGGAAAATCTGATAGGTATTCTTCACATTTGATTGGAAACGTGACTGAATTAACCAGATTTAGCCATCGCACGATGGTCATTGATCACTTAATCCGGGATCAGCCAGCCTAGTCAGCTTGGAAGGTCGGTCTGCCTTGTAAGCGCTAGGGAGCGGGGTTTTATTCCCGCCCGAGGCGGATTTTATAAACAGACAAGGTTCATTCTCTCAACGGCTGGCTTTGTCCTATCCTGTCTTCCTTCTGTTTTCGTTTTCGAGAAGATAAGACCTGCTTAGTTACAGTTTTTTAATAATCCTCTTCAAAATAATAATAATAATAATAAATAGGGGGGGAAATCTGATAGGTATTCTTCACATTTGATTGCTGAAGTTGCTCCACTTCCACATCACCCCGTATTTGTCTATTGTTTATTAGGCATTCTTTATGGTGCTAATTAGGTATGTAGCAAACCTATCTCTATCTAATCCCGATACAAAACAAGCTATATTGTTCATGATAATAATATGCACGGGATAAAAATATGGCGTCCATTTTGAATCCAAATTGCTCGCAGATGAAATGCGACGTGGTTTTAGATTGCAGATCGACGTTGTACCTTCAGAATTACCTAATTACCTATAACCTGCTAATTTATGAATCGTTTCGTTCTGATCTTGGATTTGCCACGTGATAAATAAAAGCCTATTTTAGCCAACTCCTTCCAGTTCAAACAGACCAGGGATTTCCAACTTTCATGTGTATGCGGGCCACATGCTACATTGGCAGGTAAATCGCGGGCCACATACACAGGTTAGGAGGGCCGTATCCAGGATTTTTCGGAGTCCATCCCATAGTAAAAGAGCGAAAATGGGACCCTCCCAAAAAGCTTCGCAGGCCACAAAATTGGTCTGGCGGGCCTCTAGTTAGAAATTTCTGGAATAGACAAATAAGCTTTCAGGTGCTATCTAAGTTTAAACGAGAAGTTTTGAGTGCCACATAATCATTTAGTCCACATGACATCGATTGAAATGTATCTAATTTGAATCAATTGGTACCAATCCGATACGATTCGAGCATGAATTTCCAATATTTAGTGCTTATAGGATCACGCGAACTCCGACTGATCTACATTAGGACCTCTCCACCTTCTAAGTAGTAATAGTCAGCTAACAGATATCCACTTTGCTTTATTGGTAATCCCTATTATACAACTCAATCGAGGTACTCTCTCAATCATATTTGCTACACGTGGGAGATAAAATATTAATTAATAACATCGACCCAGACTGTATATTCGCACCACTCACTCTAATAAATTGTAAATTATTTAGGGTGTTCAAACTTCAAACAGTTCGAACGAATCATGCACGAGCTTTGCCAAAAAAAATAAGTCAGCGAGGGAGTGCATAGAATACTGCATAGAATAATTTTAGTGGTCAGAGGACTAAGAGGTACTAGAGAGAAACCCACCTTTGCTTAACCCAAAATTTGCCATGTAATAGTTAAAACTTGGGGCTCCTCATTTTATAAGATTGTAAAGTTGATCCCCTCAAGCCTTTTCTGAACCTAATTAAAACTGTGGAAAACTCCCTTTCCTTCAAGTCTGAGGACAAGAGGAAGCAAAAACACAAGGCTGTCTCCAGTGCGATCGCCAAGGTACATCACAACGCCAACTTATTGATGCAACCCCTAGAGACGTCTACCAGGGAAACGCAACAGGTATTTTAATTGTAAAACATGTGTAAACACCTGTATACTGTTTACTCAACTCACGGTAGACACCTGATAAACTGTTTACTCAACTCTCTGCAGACACCTGAGATTTATTCTTGTCACTTGCAGGGTCGGGGTGAGCTCGAATCAGTAATAAAATTGAGCCTTTCCTAGTGCAACAAGAGGACATTGAAAAACTATGTATTTAGGGACAATATCAGGGGCCTAAATATCCGGGGACCGCCGCGCCGTGGGGGATTTACGCCAGTACAGCACTCACACTCATACGTCCCGAATACGGTCCGTTTCCGTCCCGACTTAGTTGCTTTGCTTTTTTGAAACAACCTAGTCGGGACGGAAACGTACGCTATCCGGGACGTACGACCGTGTGCGCTGCTCAATGTTCTTCTAATTCTACCTTTGTCCGGGCCTGATGTGTAAAAGCACCAAAAGCTAGACATTTTGATGCAATATGAGGCGACAGTTGATTCGATATGATTGACAAGATCTATTTTTATGATGAGAAAGAATGCACTAATTAAATCAATCTGGTATTGTTTATAATCAGCTTGCTAATAAGGGCAACTTCGCGACGACTCTATTGTTTAATGGCTATTAATAGTGAATGTATGTAGACATTGTGAAATCAAATTGAATATTGTAGATTGCAGCATAGAAGAAGTCAAGAAGGCCTATCTTGAAAATCCAAAGTCTGGTGTACTTCCGGGTAAATGGCTCAATCATAAAGATCCGATAAGTTCTGTCCAAGACAAGATATCATTTGTTTTACAATATAATATACTGTCTCCATCCTCGGCCATAGAAATAGAAATAACTTACCACACACTGACTATCTATCGCTCAATCTATAAAGTTGCCATCAGTATCTTAGCTGTAATATTTGCGAACAAGGAATTCTAAAGCTTCAAGCTAATATGTCACGACGCGATGTAGTCTACACATCTATAAATGTTTTCATTTACTCGTAAAGATGTATCAGATAACCTATAAGTAGTTAATGGTACTCGTACATCTTTGAGTTCTCTACTCTCAATCCGCATGGTTCAACTTGGTAACTTGGCATTCAATTTGTTTACATCGATACATCGTCAAAACGTAGTTGTATGCCAAAAATCGTCATTATCCGCATTTGATCAACATTTGCAGGTAATTGGCATCATGGAAATTGACACAAAAGATTAAAGCCCAGTAAACATATCTTAATACCTAATAGAATATCTAATGAAAAAAGTAGTAGTATCCTCAAAGAGTTTGCTGAATTGACTTGTCACATGTTCCAGTAGAGAGATCTGCTAAATGGATTTCCTGAACTCTTGTTATGACATTCACATCCATGTCCAAGTTAACTGGCGTTGACATTTACTAGTATGGCGGACAGAACTCCGTTCCCAGCTATATCTGAAGGAGGATAACTTATGAGATTCTTAAGGTAATTATTTCTGCTTTGACAAGTCTTGTATGAGAATGATATAAATATGAACATTAAATCATATTTCTATACCAGGTGATCCACACAGGGTGTCCATACAAGAATATTAACTTCTAGATAAATGTACTCAAGTGATCACAAAGAAAAGAAGATACTATCAATATTACTATTAGAGATAGAGGTTGCTCCGCTTGAACGTGATAAGTGATAGTAAAAAGCTTAAAATTGGTCAATATCAATAAACCAGTAGGTAACTTACTCAAAAGTGTGAATATAAAGGTGTGTCCAAACATAGTCGATCGACGAGGTGAATCTATGTTGTCCAGGCAGTGTAGACGGTTCAGTCGACATCGATCGACGGCCGGTCAACTATGTGTGGACTCATACGAGTATGAAGATTGATGACCGTTTGTTGGTTCCTTTTATTATTTTACAACAATATTGTCTTAACGTTTGGTATACACTAAACCCATTCCTTACTTAGGTATAAATTTGATGTTATTTATACCAACTATTTTCAGTGTGTCTTTGGTCTTCTTTCAAATTCAAAGTATTGTCTCCTCTTTAATATATGCAAAGACATTGCATCTCCTTTTTCCTCCAATTCCACTTTGGCATTACACTGAGATCCCTTTCCAGTAGCTTGATTCAGATCACTATTACTAACTGAAGATGCTTTATTGGTTTGGTCTCTATCATTTGGTTTCGAATCAGTCTGGACTAAGTGGGCTGGATAACGCACGGTGCTCTTATCTCCGGTTGTTTCGATATTGAGGTTTACAACGAGATTGTCAATATCAACTTGAAGTTCACTAGGAGATTCTTGAATGTTTGTGCATAATCTTCTGTCTTGGTTAGGTCATTTGTTTTTGATTTGTATGAAAATTGAATCTGTAATTAACTTTATGACACCGAGGACCAACAGTAGTTCACCTGAAGCTATTTGTGCATAATCTTCTGTCTTGGTTAGGTCATTTGTTTTTGATTTGTATGAAAATTGAATCTGTAATTAACTTTATGACACCGAGGAAAACAGTAGTTCACCTGAAGCTTTGTAAGTGGAGATACCAAGTTGTGCTGTTTGTGCATAATCTTCTGTCTTGGTTAGGTCATTTGTTTTTGATTTGTATGAAAATTGAAATTGTAATTAACTTTATGACACCGAGGAAAACAGTAGTTCACCTGAAGCTCAAAATTCAGAAGTGGGTGAACGGAAATTGTGTTCTCTGTTTGTAGCCGTTAACAAAAAGGTCACTTTAAATATTGTATCTTGAGCAGTATTGAACAAGTAGTGTACTTATCTACACTTTACTTTCTTGAAATAGGTACATACCTGTCTATAGCATAACTTTTTGAAGTACCTATCATTACCTTACATTACCTTCTTGAAGTACACCTACCGCACAGTTAACATTCTTACCAATTTCTCTCATTTTTTACTTTCTATTATTGTTACTCGGAACCTCATTCCATTAAAATTAAAAAGTTCGATAAGTAGTGTACTTATCTACACTTTACTTTCTTGAAATAGGTACATACCTGTCTATAGCATAACTTTTTGAAGTACCTATCATTACCTTCTATACATTACCTTCTTGAAGTACCCATCTATACATTATCTTCTTGAAGTACCCATCTATACATTATTGCCGACCACACATTTCTTGCTCGTAAAAGTAAATTTCTACCTTTCACACCTGTGGCCTTATAATCAAGTCTTGTTCTGATTGACATTGTTAATAACTCGCCCAGCTCAGGAGCACCCCATCTCTACCTCTACGCCGGCCGGCAGGTAATCACCTTCAAAAAGAGCTACCGAGGTGAGTTTTCCCCCTATTCATTTTGGTTTGGTTTTCTTGTCCTTCGCGCACACAACAACATTAATGACGGATATACATAATCCGCTGTTATACATAATCATATTCTTAATCCTAATCATAAGACGGATAGATAGGTATAATCATAAACCTGGTTGTCATAAACCTTCAGAAAAAGCAAAGCCAGTCTCCGGCTCTCTGATGATCTTTAGTGTGGACAGTAGCACCTTTGAGATAGATAGGTACTAATTTGGACTATCATTAGGGCCCGTCATCTATTGGAAGCGATAGAGACTTTCTATAGATTCTACATCATTTTCATAGGTTTCGTTTTTCAGGCGACTGCGCTACTAAAAGTCGCACGACTACGATTCCAATATGTGACCAAAAGCCCAATAGAAGAGAAGATTTTTTCAAAGTACTGCGCTACTAAAAGTCGCACGACTACGATTCCAATATGTGACCAAAAGCCCAATAGAAGAGAAGATTTTTTCAAAGTATCTACCTCCAGTGGCGTAGCGTGTATGTATGGCGTGTATGGCGGCCATACAACTCAAAAGTTCACTCTAGTGCCCATAAATATTAATGGCATGTACTGTGATGGGACTTGGTAGACCTGTGCATGAGCGCTACACGCCCTAATTTAGACCACGCTACGCCACTGTCTACCTCCCTAATAACGTTTAAAACTTTAACCCGGTAACCCTGTTTTCCTGGTTAGAAAATCCCACTTGTAGTGGATTACGTATTCTATCAAAATTATCATCTAATCATCTCATATCCACAACGGCAAACTCCTGGAAGATAATTTCTTTCCTCATAGCCCTTTTATGAAAAGGATTGATGAATTAATTGCTGGAGTAATCAGGAAATCTTGCGGTGTTCTACAATTCCCTAAATACTCTAAATAGGTAAGTTTACCTACCTACTTTTAGGTTGTAGAATTAAAGTCTGAGGTGTAAATGTTTTTTTGTTGAACATTGTGATTCCCCAAATTCGGATAGTACAAACTTACAGACTTACTTAATATGTAGATACCTATATTAGGTACTTATCTACATATGTATGTGTAATTGTCTATCTAATATAGTACTCGTACATAATTATTTGCACCTTTATCTACTATTTATATAGGTGTTTAAACATACCTATACAGATTGTTTGAAAGGAAAGTAGGTATTGTATACCTTCATAAGCTTTTTCTCCCTTTTCGGGTACCCTGTATTTTGTCATCTAGGTATTTCAATAAAATTTGCTTGCAGGCAGTTCATTTACCTTGTTTTCGATTTCGACACAGCTAAGTAAACCATCAAAATTTATTCAATTTCTATTTTTTCAGCAATTTTGCTGATCAGTTTCTTCCTAGGATCCATAAAATCATCATGGGTAGTTATTCTATTATGTTGAGTTTCATACTCTTAAGGACCAACGTGATACTTATATTATAAGTTACCTTTTACTTTGATATAAGTATGAAGTTTCAAACCCCAAGTCAATGCCAAGGGCTAAATATCCACCTCCATTTTACGCAATTCTCAAGTCACTACTGAGATTCAAACCCTAGTGCTCTAACAGTCAAACTGATATGTACTGTATTGCAGGCTGCTCCTCTAGGTAACCAAGGTGAAATCAAAGTTGGTTATGGTAATGTGATCAACATTGAAACCAAAACTAAGGAATATAACTTTGGGGATGGTCAAATAGCTGCGAATCCAGAATCAAATGATCATAGAAGAAGAATCGGTTTGTTTCAAACCCCAAGTCAATGCCAAGGGCTAAATATCCACCTCCATTTTACGCAATTCTCAAGTCACTACTGAGATTCAAACCCTAGTCAAACTGATATGTACTGTATTGCAGGCTGCTCCTCTAGGTGAAATCAAAGTTGGTTATGGTAAAGTGATCAACATTGAAACCAAAACTAAGGAAGATAACTTTGGGGATGGTCAAATAGCTGCGAATCCAGAATCAAATAATCATAGAAGAAGAATCGGTACACTCCCTGAAAGTCAAACTGATATGTACTGTATTGCAGGCTGCTCCTCTAGGTGAAATCAAAGTTGGTTATGGTAAAGTGATCAACATTGAAACCAAAACTAAGGAAGATAACTTTGGGGATGGTCAAATAGCTGCGAATCCAGAATCAAATGATCATAGAAGAAAAATTGGTCTACTCCCTGAAGCAATCATCGGAGTGAATCTAATATCAGACCAACAATTCCCTAATAATCCTAATAGTATAGTTGTACTTAGTAGAAGCAACGGATCCTTGAGCTTGTCCAAATCCTAATACCCAAAGATTAGTAATCTAGGTAGGCATAGTAGATATCAAAATACCTATGAACCTAAAAAATCAATAATGTATGAGTAGCGCTTAGACTGAGCAGTCAAGTGTGAAGGATCTCAAACATAATTGTACCTATACATATTTATGAAATAATTATACTTGTTAATATTTGTTATCTTTTTTATATATTATATATATGTAGATATAAGTAGATACGCTAAGTATGTACCTTTAAAATACCTATGCAAGAATGCTAAATTCTTCAGTCGCAACGGATTTCTACAGGTATTTAGGTTTAGAAACAACGGGTTAACATCTCTAGAAAATACAGAAAAATGACCCACTATAAAGATCTACTCTTGAAAAAGTAGTAGATAGATTTGCCTACATAAAATTAAGGCATAAAATAGATTTACATAAAATAAAGAGATAAAAATTCTCAGTTTTAAACTGAGGAAAAGCTAGTATACCTATACCTACCATGAAGCAAATGCTGGATGTGAAGAGGACATACGGACATGAATTTCCTTTTTCCTGAGTCATTTGTATACCTAGAAAAATTGTTCACTCATGTGAGTGGTGTGTGTAGAAAAAGATCAGTAAAGTTCATGGGCAGATGAAAAACAAGAGTTTCAATATACCTATTAGGGTCAACCTTAAGACGAGACGGAACTTCAAGTAAGTTTAAAGTGACGCCATGCCTTCATGCCGACATCCTGGGCCTATATTAACAGGAACTATAGGTTCCAAGTTTCTTTTAAACATAAGAATCACTAAAAACGGCACTCAAAGTCTCATTTTTTGTGCTCAAAGAAGGATGGATGGCGTTACGCACCTAGATGCATGGAAAGAAACACCGCAAGTCGTAAAGCAACTGAACTTTTGTAAGTATACCTTTCTAGCTTTCAATCGAAGTTTCCGCCCATTTCCGACCACAAAATTGCTAACTAAAACAGAATATGATCCCATAAGAGTCTTATCATATTCCCCATCGGATGGGTGAGAACTGACCAAAGAGAATTCCAATTTGTCGGAACCAAAGCAACTCAGAAGTATCAGAGTACTAATAATAATCAATTCATTTATAAGTTTAAAGTGACGCCATGCCTTCATGCCGACATCCTGGGCCTATATTAACAGGAACTATAGGTTCCAAGTTTCTTTTAAACATAAGGATCACTAAAAACGGCACTCAAAGTCTCATTATTTGTGCTCAAAGAGGGATGGATGGCGTTACGCACCTAGATGCATGGAAAGAAACACCGCAAGTCGTAAAGCAACTGAACTTTTGTAAGTATAGGTACCTTTCTAGCTTTCAATCGAAGTTTCCGCCCATTTCCGACCACAAAATTGCTAACTAAAACAGAATATGATCCCATAACAGTCTTATCATATTCCCCATCGGATGGGTGAGAATTGACCAAAGAGAATTCCAATTTATCGGAACCAAAGCAACTCAGAAGTATCAGAGTACTAATAATAATCAATTCATTTACTCACTTCTCTCGTTAACTCTTTCAATGGTTACAACGTCGACACTGGGTTAGAGAATAACCCTAGTTGACTTCTAGCTTCTAGTTCTGTATATTTCGAACAATGAGGTTTCCCTCCCGGTAAGTCACAAATACAGAAGTGCTGATAGAGTCACAAGTGATTCGTGATCTCCTAAGCTCAAGTCCATGGCCGACCCCTAGCTTCAGCTTCCTACATACCATGAATGGTCAAATAACCTCGTCATCGCCATACGAAACTGACCAAGAGTTTTTATATTGATTCTTTTTATTTGTTTATGTAAATTCATAGGATAAAAATTAACTTTCCATTCGATCTCTCTCTCTCTCTCTCCCTCTCTCTCTCTCTTCTTAACTTCAAAAGGAAATTGGAAGTACAATACAGGTTCTAAGGAGGTATGTCAAAGGAGGTAGTGCAAAGTATGACGAATTGGATTTGAAAATTTTCCAATACATTTTTTTACTGGTGTTAAAAAATAGGACAAGAGTTTTTATATTGATTCTTTTTATTTGTTTATGTAAATTCATAGGATAAAAATTAACTTTCCATTCGATCTCTCTCTCTCTCTCCCTCTCTCTCTCTCTTCTTAACTTCAAAAGGAAATTGGAAGTACAATACAGGTACTAAGGAGGTATGTCAAAGGAGGTATATATATATAATAATAATTGTATATAATAATAGTGCTTATTTATACTGGCTATATGCTATGGCTATATGCTATGAGAACTGATTTTGTCAGTTATTATCTTTAGTTTTTATCCTGCACTGTTTAGCTGTTTAAGCGTTTGCTCTGCCACCACATCCGCTATTCAATAGGATTTCGCCAGAACTTCCTATCCTATGTGAAAAGAGGAAAACAACATATTCATCATACCACGTCAAACCCATTACATGTGTCTCCAACGGTCGATCCTGGATACGATCCAAATCGGTTTTGCCCAGATTTTCCATCCTGTCTGAGGAAACTCTATTGGGATCATGTCAAAGGAGTGTAAACATAGTCGATCGACGAGGTGAATCTATGTTGTCCAGGCAGTGTGGACGGTTCAGTCGACATCGATCGACGGCCGGTCAACTATGTGTGAACTCATACGGGATCATGTCGTGGAGCACAGGTGACATGGGAATCAGCGATTTGGACGCTGCCCAGAAAACCCGTCCTAATGAACATTAAATAACATGGGTAAATTGCCCAACCTGGGATGCCAGGCCCGAGTTTCAAGAGGATTTGTGATCAAAGGTCGGGGTCACATGACTAATATATTTTTTAGGAGGTTTTTCAAACAGGATCGGAAAAAATCTCGTGTGCATTGAACTTTGAGACTATTGAATGAATTTTAATGTAAGTACATAAGTTTGTATTGAATGAATTTTAATGTACATGAGTTTGTAAGTGGAGATACCAAGTTGTGCTGTTTGTGCATAATCTTCTGTCTTGGTTAGGTCATTTGTTTTTGATTTGTATGAAAATTGAATTTGTAATTAACTTTATGACACCGAGGAAAACAGTAGTTCACCTGAAGCTCAAAATCCAGAAGTGGGTGAACGGAAATTGTGTTCTCTGTTTGTAGCCGTTAACAAAAAGGTCACTTTAAATATTGTATCTTGAGCAGTATTGAACAAGTAGTGTACTTATCTACACTTTACTTTCTTGAAATAGGTACATACCTGTCTATAGCATAACTTTTTGAAGTACCTATCATTACCTTACATTACCTTCTTGAAGTATACCCATCTATACATTATCTTCTTGAAGTACCCATCTATGTATATTATTATCTTCTTGAAGTAGGTACCTATCTATAAAATTTAAGACGAAGGGGCGATATGAACAATATAATTGATCATTCATCTTCCTGTCTGTCTGCTTATAGGTACCTCAACGTGGCGTGGATGGCTGTGACAACTTGACCTTTTTAGTGATTTCAAAAGGTAAGCACTTATAACGGAGGCGGAATCTGGTGAACCCTGTATTGTATGATTCATATTGAAGAACATTAAAGTCTCAACATGAACATATTATACTGAACATCATAAGCCTCCCACATGAGCTTCCATTATGCTTGATTCAAACATCGCATTATTTAATTTAATACAAACACCAGCCCAGAGCTCAGATATCAGAGATTAGGATCAACTCAGGTGACTTGAAAACTTAACCTACGTTCCAAGATTTAAATATGTACCTAGAATAATTTGGTCATTTGAGAATATTTTTATCTCCAACTCTCCGTTGGTCTAGTCCGCTTGGGCAATTATTTTCAAATGTATCCCTGTGAATAATCTCCATAACCATAAAAAATATTGAATTAAATGCAAAATACTTTCCTTCCTGTAGGACACGGAAAGTAAAAAGGAGTGAAACACGGCCAACCTAGGAATAATTACCTAGTTACTGTGAAATAAAGGATAAATTAAAAATAAGTAGGTGCCTAGGACACAGGTATAGGTAATGAAAATAATAATAAACTTGTTTCAGTTGTTTCTTACTAACAATGTTTTCAAAGCCTTGCAGGCTACGACCATACATTTATGTAGATGGCGAAAATTTCTCATTATAAGTATCTGCTTTACACATAATCGACACTAATTTGATAGGTGAACAATCCACTCTATCAGCGCAGCGGTAGCTACAACAAATCACATCGAACTAGTTTCCATTACAATAAAGGCGTACAATATTAGAAGACCAAATTTAGCAAACCGGAAACACCAAGAAGACCTAAGTACTGGGGGAAAAAACGAGAAAAAATATATGGCTTATCTATTGAATAGAATTTGAAATGTTATAAATCTGACATAATTGGGTAAAATCCATACATGGGTCTTGGGACTCGAGAGAGGTTTGCTATGATCTTGGAAACTTCCATATTTCCTTCAGTTTAGTCATCATCATTATACTAGGCATAGCGTTAACGTTGTTCTGGTGTGTTGATTTATTCAAGCCTTAGGCTGCAAACTAGAAGAGAAATATAGAGCTCAATGCTGATATTGAAATTCATCCTGATGTCAACAATATGTATAGTGCTCTTGACATTGTAACCAAAGCCAGACTGGAGGATAATCCACACATCCGAGTAAGACACGCATCAGTCGTGGGGGTATTTGACCATAAGACACCTACAACTGAAACCCAACACAAATCTGACATTTCCAATGAAATTCAAGATCACAACATATCTATGAATCATATTATGGCTCTTCTAAAACATGTATATGAAACTTGACTGTTGTCAGGGCGCGTACCCACACTCCACAAAGCTTAACGTTTTTGGTCCACATCAGGGGTAAGGGAACCCGGACGTTTTTACTACAAGACGGTATTAATGTATTATTTGGTCTATTTTTAAACCTCTGTGCTATAAATAATGTTCACAGACTTGTCAATACAATTTTCTTCTGTTGAATTTACAGCAGAAGGCGGCATTAAACTTGTTTTCAAATACCAGGTAATTTTCAATTCCTAATTTGCACAATTCCGAAACGACATTTCTGGTCACATTCTCAGACCAATCTTGTTTTGTCGTGTTCATTATATTTTTTCTCTTGAGTCGTTAGAATTTTATGTATGCGTATTGTATTTTCAAAATCATTGTTGTCAGTTGTTTATAATTCCTAAATTCAGCAGAAACTTATAGAGAGGTATTTAGGTAGGGAGAGTAGGTAACTTACTCAAAAGTGTGAATATAAAGGTGTGTCCAAACATAGTCGATCGACGAGGTGAATCTATGTTGTCCAGGCAGTGTGGACGGTTCAGTCGACATCGATCGACGGCCGGACAACTATGTGTGGACTCATACATCTATTTTTAAACCTCTGTGCTATAAATAATGTTCACAGACTTGTCAATACAATTTTCTTCTGTTGAATTTACAGCAGAAGGCGGCATCAAACTTGTTTTCAAATACCAGGTAATTTTCAATTCCTAATTTGCACAATTCCAAAACGACATTTCTGGTCACATTCTCAGACCAATCTTGTTTTGTCGTGTTCATTATATTTTTTTCTCTTGAGTCGTTAGAATTTTATGTATGCGTATTATTGTATTTTCAAAATCATTGTTGATCCATTGTTGTTAGTTGTTTATAATTCCTAAATTCAGCAGAAACTTATAGAGAGGTATTTAGGTAGGTAGAGTAGGTAAAGAGGCCTCAGCCCCCAAAGAATAGATAGGTTAGATATTAGACTAACGTACAGGATAAATGGGAAAGAAGTGTGTTACTACCAATGGATCAACCATGCTCCCCAAATTCGGATAGTACAAACTTACAGACTTACTTAATATGTAGATACCTATATTAGGTACCTATCTACATATGTATGTGTAATTGTCTATCTAATATAGTACTCGTACATAATTAGAACCTAAAGTCTAGTGTGATAAACAAGAATGTTGACCGAGCCTTAAATAGATGAACTTCTATTTTCATCAGGTTGAAATATAAGTTCTCACCTTCCGTGAAAGAAAAGAATCAATCTTTTCACATCTGAAGACCTTGCAAGGTGATTATCTCCAGAAATGGTTGCCACTCCAATCATCGCCAGTTCGGTCAATCATATTCACATCATCATTTTGTTGTGACGGTTAAGCCATTACTTGACCGAAACTATTAATTCTCGACAGTAATGATCAGCCAGGCCAAAGAATTGAAATTTAGGTCAAAAGGTCGGGGTCACATGACTAATATATTTTTTAGGAGGTTTTTCAAACAGGATCGGAAAAAATCTCGTGTGCATTGAACTTTGAGACGGTAGACTATTGAATGAATTTTAATGTACATAAGTTAGGACACCCTGTATACTTTAATATTTACGTAGATAGGTATCTAATATCTGCTCTTTTCCATGTTTATGCCTTAAGTACTTCTTCTTTAGACTGGATGAACTGGGATTCTCTTGTCGTTTTTCTCTAAATAGATAATGTGTTATAGGTGTTTAATAGCCTGTTTTGCTAGTCATCATTTACACTTCCTCTTCTACCTTCAGCTGACATTTTCAATTCAAATGATCTTGCCAACGATTTCCAACGCTAAATCGGGCAATGGATAATGAAGATATTTGCAAGAGTCATTTTTATGCACAAATATACCAGATTCAACGCTCTCATGGTCTTATAAGAAGATACATTGGCTGTTTTCTCAATGTTGATATCTGGTTGATATTTAACATAATCGATCGTTTAGAATCCAAGTTCTAGGCAACATGAGCAATTAGTTATTGAATAAAATCATCACCGTCGTATATGGTACATTAGCACATCGTAGAGAAAAGTATCTATTAAAAACCAATTGAGTCAGACCTCACACAAGGCATTGTGGCTACAAAAGTAGATATTATAGGTACATGTTTGTGTATGTTTCCTCCAAGAAGTTCTTCAATGTACTGAGGTGTTTACGTGTAGAGTTGAAGTTCTCAAGAGTTCTAAACCAAATTTAATTGTTCCTACTTATTTGGACTACCTACATATTTAGAATTTAGGTAGATAGCTACTTTCTTTGCCCTCTCTCTCCTCTTTATATTACTATTAGAGATAGAGGTTGCTCCGCTTGAACGTGATAAGTGATAGTAAAAAGCTTAAAATTGGTCAATATCAATACCTACCTAGTAGAAGTGAGTAACACGCCATAACCTCAGAGGTGTTCGAATTCATATCGGATGCATCTGAAGGTGTTTGTAGATCACCGACCATCCTATGGTTCAAATGATATTTTGACATGATATTCATCCATTGACTATAACGTCAGATTGTTTTATCGGTCCATATAGTACAGAGGAGTTTAAAACTATATAAGATTTTTTTTTTTCTTTTAAATGCTTTTCTGTCTCTTCCCACTTAAGAAATAGATATTCTACGTGTCGGTTGCCCAGGGGATAATATTTGGGATCAATTCCCTAGGTATACGGATGTCATCTTTTTGAACCAAAAGGTTGTTTCTCAACCAATTATACAATTTTACCGTCTAAAATTCCGAGAGTACCTACTTTCACTTGAAAATAATATGTATACCTACTGTCGGCTTGTCCTCTAACTCAAAATAAGAGTTCTCAAAAAACCTCTTTTACCTTTTTCTTTTAAATGCTTTTCTGTCTCTTCCCACTTAAGAAATAGATATTCTACGTGTCGGTTGCCCAGGGGATAATATTTGGGATCAGTTCCCTAGGTATACGGATGTCATCTTTTTGAACAAAAAGGTTGTTTCTCAACCAATTATACAATTTTACCGTCTAAAATTCCGAGAGTACCTACTTTCACTTGAAAATATGTATACCTACTGTCGGCTTGTCCTCTAACTCAAAATAAGAGTTCTCAAAAAACCTCTTTTACTTTAGATAGACAATTACACATACATATGTAGATAAGTACCTAATATAGGTATCTACATATTAAGTAAGTCTGTAAGTTTGTACTATCCGGATTTGGGGAGCATGGTTGATCCATTGGTAGTATAACACACTTCTTTCCCATTTATCCTGTACGTTAGTCTAATATCTAACCTATCTATTCTTTGGAGGCTGAGGCCTCTTGTCCAAGTCAACACTTCTTTCCCATTTATCCTGTACGTTAGTCTAATATCTAACCTATCTATTCTTTGGGGGCTGAGGCCTCTTGTCCAAGTCAAAATTTATTTATACCAACTATTTTCAGTGTGTCTTTGGTCTTCTTTCAAATTCAAAGTATTGTCTCCTCTTTAATATATGCAAAGACATTGCGTCTCCTTTTTCCTCCAATTCCACTTTGGCATTACACTGAGATCCCTTTCCAGTTGCTTGATTCAGATCACTATTACTAACTGAAGATGCTTTATTGGTTTGGTCTCTATCATTTGGTTCCGAATCACTCTGGACTAAGTGGGCTGGATAACGCACGGTGCTCTTGTCTCCGGTTGTTTCGATATTGAGGTTTACAACGAGATTGTCAATATCAACTTGAAGTTCACTAGGAGACTCTTGAAGATCAATAAACCTACCTCATGTAAATAAAGTAGAATACATACTTATTACAAATGTAAACATTCGCTCATTAGAACCCCTGAAAAGTTCCAGACGATTTCACCGAAAGCCCAAATTATTTACTACCTATTAGAAGAGCTAATAGTTTGAGCTTTGAGACACCCTGTGACTTCACATGATACCTTGTTTCAGCATAATAAATTCGTACGCGGCAAAATTTCCTCAATATAAATTACTCCCAATACAGAAAGAACACATTGCGTTGTTGTTTTTCTACAAATCGGTCGATTACCTCTTTAGGATGCGAGATAATCGAGATATTGAGAGCGGTAAAGGCTACGCCATGTGTGAGATGCATCCATCAACTCGCTTCCACCGGTCAGAAATTATTGTGAAAATCATAATGTGATATGACTATAACTGACATGACAATAATGGTATAACTGGATGTTGTGACATATCCGATAACTGATAAGTAAGTCATAAGGTAACAACTTTAATAGCAATCTATCAAGCGTTGTCTGTGATGTGAAGTTTGTATTGTTCGCTGAGGAGAACCATTAGTGCTTTCAACATGAGTAAGTATAGCACTTGTAGCAATAACATTAGATACATTTTTTGCTGTCTATACGTGATTGACTAGTATCTATTGCAACATTTGTAACTCAATTTTCAATATACCTCCCTCTTACCTATTTTAAAAGCACTCCTTTGATTGCCATGCAACTTGAACTTTTGAAATTTGAAGCTCCCATATAGAGAACTTGAAAAAATTTCAGTCCGAAAGGAGTCGTTGAAGCAGGTAGGCTTGTTACCATAGATTTAATATGGTTTCATTTCTGGTTATCTTCCTTTACGCCACTGATCACCTCATTTCTTTTGTCTTCCTTGTGGTTAAACGTTGCTTCAATCGTGTTATTACAGATGTCATTAGTTCTATTGCCCTCGCCCGCAAGCCACCTTCTTGATCCAAGCACTATTACCTTATCCATAACACTTTATTGTGCTAAATAGTATACTGTTTGCATAGGTAGCAATTTAAAATGGGAAAAATCGTCGGAGATTTATGCTGGAGAATGAATACCGGGCTGGAAGATAAATAGAACCCTGAAAATAGAAAAAACTAATGATAGAGATAGGATTTAATTATTGTCCTTTGGAATAAATATTGAAAAGAAAAAAAAAATAATAATAATATCTACCGACCAACCTCTTTGAAAGTCACTTTTCAATACGAGTACTTATGTATAACAACTATGTATATTCGACTCACGATTATCGATACCTACTCAACAGGGCTCCTTAATATCAGCAAACAGATAAGATACAAGCTTTTCAATCTTTTCAATAATCACAATGTAATCCTTACTTACCGCTAGGCTAGCACAAAGTGCTATTTCACAAAACAGGAGCACACTTTTCATATCTTTTGTCACTGGATTTAGGTAGTTGAATAACAAAATGAGCAATAGTTCAGATTCAGATAGGGGTGAGGTTGAAAATAAATTAAATAATGTCTGGTGTGAACATTTACGACAATCAGTGGATTTTTCCCCCATTTTGCACCTTTATCTACTATTTATATAGGTGTTTAAACATACCTATACAGATTGTTTGAAAGGAAAGTAGGTATTGTATACCTTCATAAGCTTTTTCTCCCTTTTCGGGTACCCTGTATTTTGTCATCTAGGTATTTCAATAAAATTTGCTTGCAGGCAGTTCATTTACCTTGTTTTCGATTTCGACACAGCTAAGTAAACCATCAAAATTTATTCAATTTCTATAGTAGGTATTGTATACCTTCATAAGCTTTTTCTCCCTTTTCGGGTACCCTGTATTTTGTCATCTATTTCAATAAAATTTGCTTGCAGGTAGTTCATTTACCTTGTTTTCGATTTCGACACAGCTAAGTAAACCATCAAAATTTATTCAATTTCTAAAGTAGGTATTGTATACCTTCATAAGCTTTTTCTCCCTTTTCGGGTACCCTGTATTTTGTCATCTTGTTGTTGTTGTTGTTGTTGTTGTTGTTGTTGTTGTTGTTGTTGTTGTAGTTGGTGTTGTTGTTAATGGAGGAAGAGGAGGAGGAAAAAAGGCGATCAGGTGGGAGAAAATTGTTTGTCCACCGTTGTTGTTGGTGTCGTTGTTGTTGTTGTTTTTGTTGTTGTTTTTGTTGTTGTTGTTGTTGTTGTTGTTGTTGTTGTTTTTGTTGTTGTTGTTGTTGTTGTTGTTTGAGAGAGATATGAAGACTGTTGTTGTAATTTCTTGTTTCTTTTCATTATTTTTCTTTTTGTTTCGAGTTGTTTATTTTCGTTTAAAAATGTTTTCTTGTTGTTGTTGTTGTTGTTGTTGTTGTTGTTGTTGTTGTTGTTGTTGTTGTTGTTGTTGTTGTTGTTGTTGTTGTTGCAGCGGTTATGTTGATGTAAAATGTTGTTGTTGTTGTTGTTGTTGTTGTTGTTGTTGTTGTTGTTGTTGTTGTTTTTGTTGTTGTTGTTGTTGTTGTTGTTGTTGTTTTTGTTACTTGTTTTGTTGTTCGTGTTGTTTTTGGAGGAAAATTCGTTGCGGCGATGGCAAGAAACAGGTGGACAGGGATTCATAGTAACGTAGGAAATTGACGGATTCTCCCTTTGTATCGTTTATTGGATCATGTCGTGGAGCACAGGTGACATGGGAATCAGCGATTTGGACGCTGCCCAGAAAACCCGTCCTAATGAACATTAAATAACATGAGCAAATTGCCCAACCTGGGATGCCAGGCCCGAGTTTCAAGAGGATTTGTGATCTTTTTTTTTTTTCAGAGGTTCGTTGCATTTATTGAACTGTAACTTCTGAGGTCTCAGTGTTCCAAAATCCTAATGAACATTAAATAACATGGGTAAATTGCCCAACCTGGGATGCCAGGCCCGAGTTTCAAGAGGATTTGTGATCTTTTTTTTTTTCCAGAGGTTCGTTGCATTTATTGAACTGTAACTTCTGAGGTCTCAGTGTTCCAAAATCGAAGAGAGAAGGAGAACAGGATAGAAACCAACCTTTCCTTATCGTTACAGTCTGTCCCGGGTGGGAATCGAACCGGAGTAAAAGAGGTTTTTTGAGAACTCTTATTTTGAGTTAGAGGACAAGCCGACAGTAGGTATACATATTTTCAAGTGAAAGTAGGTACTCTCGGAATTTTAGACGGTAAAATTGTATAATTGGTTGAGAAACAACCTTTTTGTTCAAAAAGATGACATCCGTATACCTAGGGAACTGATCCCAAATATTATCCCCTGGGCAACCGACACGTAGAATATCTATTTCTTAAGTGGGAAGAGACAGAAAAGCATTTAAAAGAAAAAAAAAATCTTATATACCTAGTTTTAAACTCCTCTGTACTATATGGACCGATAAAACAATCTGACGTTATAGTCAATGGATGAATATCATGTCAAAATATCATTTGAACCATAGGATGGTCGGTGATCTACAAACACCTTCAGATGCATCCGATATGAATTCGAATAGTTTTAAACTCCTCTGTACTATATGGACCGATAAAACAATCTGACGTTATAGTCAATGGATGAATATCATGTCAAAATATCATTTGGACCATAGGATGGTCGGTGATCTACAAACACCTTCAGATGTGTCTGATATAAATTTGATCACCTCTGAGGTTATGGCGTGTTATTCACTTCTAAGCAGATGAAAGAACCTAGTCTGTGTGGAGGGAACGTATTCGGGACGTATAAAGGTGGGTCCAGTGTCCACACATAGTCGATCGACGTCGACCGAACCGTCCACACTGCCTTGACTACATAGGTCTATCTTGTCGATTAACGGCCGGTCGACTGTGTTTGGACACACCTTAACAAATGTGCGCGCTGCTTAAATCGTTTAATCTCTTCGGATGATTTGAACCATAGGATGGTCGGTGATCTACAAACACCTTCAGATGCATCCGATATGAATTCGAACACCTCTGAGGTTATGGCGTGTTACTCACTTCTAAGCAGATGAAAGAACCTAGTCTGGGTGGAGGGAACGTATTCGGAACGTATAGAGGTGGGTCCAGTGTCCACACATAGTCGATCGACGTCGACCGAACCGTCCACACTGTCTCGACTACATAGGAGGTTTATCTTGTCGATTAACGGCCGGTCGACTGTGTTTGGACACACCTTAACAAATGTGCGCGCTGCTTAGATCGTTTAATCTCTTCGGATCTTCTGGCGTGTCGTGTGATAAAAATCAATTTAAACTTTTCCCATTTCATTCCATTACTGTATGAAATTTATGACTTTAATACATTTTATTTTAATAAGAAATATTCATGTGGAAAAGAAGTCTCATTAACATGGAGTGAGATGTAAAATTATAATGGGAGGAAAATGTTTCGTCTGGAGGAAGGTGGAGGAGGTTATGAGTGTTTGACTGAGAGACGAGACTAATGAGCGAAATTCTCTTTTTTGAGCAAAATTTAAATTCTGAATCGTTCAGGCGCGTCCAAGTCCCAAAAGAACGATACAAGCGTTGTCTGAACTTAGAAAATTAGGCATGTTACATAGCTAAATTTATACGAGTAGTTACACATACATACTTACATGCCCATTGCTTCTCTTTGTAATGATATTCGGTAAAACTTGTAGGTACAGCACAAATCCTGACATAAATATGTATGTCTTAGAGGTTGGACGAATCAATGGTAGTAGGTATAAATACATGTGTAAGTACGAGTACAAACCCATGTCTTGTTGTACCACCAATGTTCTGGCACAACTGATTATCTTGTTAATGATTCATCAATGTTGTTGATTTTATTGAGTAAATAAATTATTAAATAATATAGGTACACGCTACATACCTGGGACACGCTACATGGGTATATTGGAACTTGATTGATTTTAAATTTGGTCTCTTCAATCAAACCAGAAAAGTTCAATTAATCATTCAGTCAACAATTCTTTTTAATGTTTTTGCTAAATGAATTAATAAAACTCGTTTAATTAACTAGGGGTTTCCTTTTGGTGTATATTACTGGTACCAGTTGACTAAGGAACTTTTGCGTCCAAAGTAATACCAGGTACCTAAATATATCATATTTATGTAAGGAGACAAGAGTAACAATTCAAGACTACTTGTATTACCCAGATTTCTACATAATATAGGTTCATCAGCATTCAGAACATCTGAATAAATCAGATTTGCAGAATTTACCTCAATATGTAGATAGGTTGAGAGATGTGGGAACTGGATATATCAGATATTAAACACTTCACACTCTGAAAAGTGAGTAGGCATTTGGGCCATTAGATGTAAGATAAAGTTGAGTCTACTTCTATTGCTGGTAATAGCGTCAACTTCTCACGTTTCGAAGTTAATAACCTCTGAGTTAGGAGTTCTAATCCTAAAGATTATTATGCTAATTATTTCATGTAGGTTCACTATCATCCTTAGCCTATTTGGTATCGCTATCTGATCACTGCTCAAGCACAGTTTTGGCGAGAGCTTGTAGCAAACTTCTCAAATATCTATAGATAAATAGGTAGTAGATATTACGAGGAAATCGGCCAATAGGAGTAGGCTCTTGAAATTTTTGCGATCCTTTATATTGTGACGTGCCTCTCATGATCTTTCTGCTTTTAACTAAACCGGATAATTCAGTCAAAATGTCAAAATCAAATCATTTCCGTTCGGAATGGTATAGAGACTTTGCAAGTTCTTTTTTGACAGGATCTTTCAGATTTTATAAAGAGTTGAACGGGATACTGTGTGTTCTGTTTTGCATTTTTCAACAAAAGATATGCTCTTGAAATTTTTGCGATCCTTTATATTGTGACGTGCCTCTCATGATCTTTCTGCTTTTAACTAAACCGGATAATTCAGATCCTTCTTTCCCTTCGCAAAGACTGGTCAAACGAGTCTTGGCAGAGGTCAAGCTTGAGATTCTTCTTAGAACTAGAAAGAACGTTTTTAGGTAGAAAAACCAGTTTATAAATACCGAATTATTGCAATCCTGTGCTCAGCACTTGCTCAACTGCAAAGGATATCCTTATATTTGTTCATAAATACGGGTGTAATAGTTCGATTTTGTTGGAAATATTTAGAGTGGAAACACCCTGTAGATTCTGTTTAATACTTTTGATATCTCTGGAATCATATTCTGCCCACCCGCCAAAGCGAAATTCAGCTACTGTGTATTAAAGAACAGTAATATGACCGACAAGCTTCTAATTTAATCCCAATACAATTATCTGATTTAATAAGATTTCAGTCGAGCTTGAAACACGCTTCTATACATATATTTTTATTATTAAATCTTTTAATTTATTGATTTCGATTAAAACCACTTGGGTGTGAACAAAAAATTCATTAGCAGTAACAAATTTACAATACATATATTTTTATTATTAAATCTTTTAATTTATTGATTTCGATTAAAACCACTTGGGTGTGAACAAAAAATTCATTAGCAGTAACTACCGTAGAAGTAAATTTACATTTTACGGTAGCCATCAGTTACCTGATACTCGTACATGTTGGTGCTATGTTGCATAAAACTTTGTATGATCTTTGAAAAGTAATCTTTTTGAAGAGGTTTGATAGAGGGAACTGTAACTGCTAGGGCCTTATCGTACCGAAAGCGAAGAGAGAAGGAAGACAGGGTAGGAGAAAGCCAGGCGTTCCGAGAACGAACCTTATCCCTTCAGGATAAAATCCGCCCCGGGCGGGAATCCCGCGACCAGCGCTTACAAAGCAGACACGTTACCAACCAAGCTAACTAGGCTAACTTTGTATGATCTTTGAAAAGTTAATCTTTGCTTTCCATACAGTGCAGAGAATACGTAACCGATTAACTAGAAGGAATAAGATCGGTGCGTGTGAGATCAATAGGCAATTATAAATTTTATTCTGCAAGATGATGTCTTCAGTTTAATTAGCTGGGAAATTTCTCACAAGGAAGTCTTATGTCATTCTTTCCATAAAGGGAAGATAATGGTGGTTGTGAATGCGTATTTTACTTAGAAAAAATAGATACTTAAGCTAATGATACCAAAACTTTTGTTACAATAGGCAATTATAAATTTTATTCTGCAAGATGATTTCTTCAGTTTAATTAGCTGGGAAATTTCTCACAAGGAAGTCTTATGTCATTCTTTCCATAAAGGGAATATAATGGTGGTTGTGAATATGTGAATGCGTATTTTACTTAGAAAAAATAGATACCTACTTAAGCTAATGATACCAAAACTTTTGTTACTGTGCTGCAAAGTGACAGAATTGTGACGATACCTATACCTATCGAACTGTTTTAGCGTGTGGACGTGATAGCAATTTTCCTCATCCTGAAATTTAATACTTACCTAGATACCTACTTACTTTATAAATTATATGTAGGTACGTAGGTATACTTAGGTATGTACATACCTGGGTAAATTTTCTACGCTTTTGTTACTGTGCTGCAAAGTGACAGAATTGTGACGTAGATACCTATACCTATCGAACTGTTTTAGCGTGTGGACGTGATAGCAATCTTTTGTTACTGTGCTGCAAAGTGACAGAATTGTGACGTAGATACCTATACCTATCGAACTGTTTTAGCGTGTGGACGTGATAGCAATTTTCCTGATCCTGAAATTTAATACTTACCTAGATACCTACTTACTTTAAAAATTATATGTAGGTACGTAGGTATACTTAGGTATGTACATACCTGGGTCAATTTTCTACATTATATTTTTTGTAAGCGTATTTCATAGACAAAAAAGACTTGGTTTATTTAGATACCTAACTATACTAATTGTGTTTTTGTGGTTTTGTTATACCTAGTGGTATTTGCACTATTTGTAGTACTCGTAGATGCACATTTTTTCCCTTCAAATTCCACATTTTGCTCAGTAATTACCTACTTCACTTTTTCTCCCAGCTTGGACAATGGACATCAAACGAATACCTTCATACCAGAAGCTCAAATACAATAACTGCCATGTCTTTTGTCTGGTAAAATACACAACATAATGATGAAATTTTATTGGTCTCCTTGGATAGCAGTTGTTCAAATTTTTTAAAGAAATATTTTAAAAAGATCCCGTTTTTTTTTTATTTTTAGTAAAATTAATAAAATTATACCACACATCCACAGTGTGTTAGGTAGAGGCTTATTCCAGAAATAATTTCTCACTCTGAACTCCAAACTTTGGACTTCTCAAGGAATTTGAGTGCGCCAGTTGTACCATCCCAAGACAAAGGGTGGTTCAAGTCTTCGTTGTCTAGTATAAACTAAATATACGAGTGCATGACACATGTATACCTTATAACTTACTACTTATAATATTTATAATTTTAGACCCTTTTAGGTAGAGGCTTATTCCAGAAATAATTTCTCACTCTGAACTCCAAACTTTGGACTTCTCAAGGAATTTGAGTGCGCCAGTTGTACCAGCCCAAGATAAAGGGTGGTTCAAGTCTTGGTTGTCTAGTATAAACTAAATATACGAGTAGATGACACATACATACCTTATAACTTGCTATAATATTTATAATTTTAGACCCTTCCAAGTTAAAGGTAGAAGCTCAGACTTGCATCACTTATTTGTTAGCAGACAAGACTGGTGCACTTACCAAGTCAATGCACATCAAGCTAAGCGAACCAATTAAAAATATTGACAATTGAAAATAAGAAATCAACTGGTGCACTTACCAAGTCAATGCACATCAAGCTAAGCGAACCAATTAAAAATATTGACAATTGAAAATAAGAAATCAACAACAACAATAATATTATAAATGTCAGACTGATTGCTTTTTTTTCTAAAGTTCATCACAATGAAACTTGTACATCTAACTTTACAACCTCTCCTGATTAAGACTTCAATGATGCGACGACAGAGACAATATAATGTACCTACTTGCAATTAATTCGATACCCGGGACCTACATAAAATGCCTTCAGGAACCCAACATCTTATTGTATAGTGGTCACAAAACTTCCAAGTAACTTGCCTTAGTGCATATACAATATTATTACAAAAGACGTTTACACGATATAACATGGGAGTAATAGCATCTCCTCTAATTTAGCATATAGGAGAGGCGTCTCACCTAAATTAATATGAGGAAAAAAAGCCTTCATCACAATGAAACTTGTACATCTAACTTTACAACCTCTCCTGATTAAGACTTCAATGATGCGACGACAGAGACAATATAATGTACTTGCAATTAATTCGATACCCGGGACCTACATAAAATGCCTTCAGGAACCCAACATCTTATTGTATAGTGGTCATAAAACTTCCAAGTAACTTGCCTTGGTGCATATACAATATTATTACAAAAGACGTTTACACGACACCTACATAAAATGCCTTCAGGAACCCAACATCTTATTGTATAGTGGTCATAAAACTTCCAAGTAACTTGCCTTGGTGCATATACAATGTTATTACAAAAGACGTTTACACGATATAACATGGGAGTAATAGCATCTCCACTAATTTTGCATATAGGAGAGGCGTCTCACCTAAATTAATATGAGGAAAAAAAGCTGCCCCGTTATCCGTTAAACATCAAAGTTAAAGTCTTGCTCAAAGTAGAATCTGTCTGCCTGGACGAACCATTGAATTTTCCAACAATTGCTGGCAAAATTTGGGGGCCCAGTCAGCCTCAAGAGCACAGTTGAGGATTTGGTTGACAGCCCAGAGAATAAAACACCTTCATTGTTTGGGGACAATATTTAATACCAAACCCGCGGCCCGACTGGACCTGGAAAAGGCAAATAAGAATAAGAATAGCCAAGGTCATGGATCACGCGTGTTGCGCGAACAACATTGCCATAACCGGTATGGTCGTACGTCACTCCTAGAAGTTGGAACTTGTATAACCAGCCAGTCTGCGTGGTTCAGTGTGGTATGGCTTTTGTCCCGGCACGGCGGAGGTTGCAGGTATTCTGGGCGGGATAAGATTTTTTTAAGAGGTTTTATGGAGGGGACTGTAACTGTTAAGGTCTTATCCGGTATGGTCGTACGTCACTCCTAGAAGTTGGAACTTGTATAACCAGCCAGTCTGCGTGGTTCAGTGTGGTATGGCTTTTGTCCCGGCGCGGCGGAGGTTTTGCAGGTATTCTGGGCGGGATAAGATTTTTTTAAGAGGTTTTATGGAGGGGACTGTAACTGTTAAGATCTTATAGTACCGAAATAGAAGAGAAGGAAGACGTTATGGGAGGAAGCAAACTGTTTCGAGAACGAACATTATGTTGCCATAACAAGCTCAACGAACTTTTAATTTATTCACCAGAACCGCAGGAAAAGAAAGAAGAAAAACAACAAGAAACAAACAAACAATAAGATCCATAATGAAATCAATTCGATATGCTGTAAGAATATTCAACTTCACCGACCGGCAAAGCACCGACCGGCGCGGCGCGGCGACCCCCACCATGTTCGAGAAATACTAACATTACTTTACAAAGTTGACATTACTTATTTAAGCACCTAGGAGTAGGTAGGTACGTTTATTTAGGTACATACTTAAGTAGATAGCATAATTTATTATACGAGTAGGTACCCAAGTAGAATATTTTATAAATATTTACCTGTACTGTATTTATTAAAAAATAAAAGTAATTACTTCTCATTTAGCATATTGATGGTAGACTTCTCATTTATTAAATAAATAATGGATTTTCATTTCCATCTCTATACAACATGAAAGGGAAATGTACCTTTATGTACATTAGGGATACGGATACAAAGATGGAGAGAAACGCTAAGCACATTGCATACCCAGTATAGAATATATCATATTCGTATTAGTGGTATTAGTTCGTATTATTCGTATACTGTATCATATTCGTATTAGTGGATGTGTCATTTTTACCTCCTATTCCTATTCCCAATGCATATAATAGACCAGGGGTTTCCAACTTCCATGTGTATGCGGGCCACATGCTACATTGGCAGGTACTTCGCGGGTCACATATGTACCTAGGGGAGCATTGTAGGAACCTCCCCCCCAACAACTTTTCAGAAATGCAGTCCGATGGAATTTTTTGCCATAACAAGCTCAACGAACTTTTAATTTATTCACCAGAACCGCAGGAAAAGAAAGAAGAAAAACAACAAGAAACAAACAAACAAACAATAAGATCCATAATGAAATCAATTCGATATGCTGTAAGAATATTCAACTTGTTGACGGTTGACGGGCGCCAAGACAGGTCTATTTATAACTCGGTCTATTTATATCTTGCTACACAAAGTTTTTCAAAAAGTCAACGAGGATTTTTTTGCACGGTCTTCAAAAAATTGTCATCTATTCCAGAGAAAAATAGTGCGCACATGAGGAAACCAGTTAGCTATGGAATTTTATGTGGATAATTACATTAATTAGAATTTATGAGTTCGCTTCTCACCCGAACAAAAAATGACCCTTCCCTCTTCTGGATAAGTCTCTCTTAAATCAACACGTTAAATTACACGTATCCACCTAACAATCTTGTATACATAGTTGATAATTATCACCGTCGATAATTCCTACCTATAACTAACTCGCTAAATGTACCAAGTCTAAAATTATTTCCCTCCCAGAAACCAATCGTGTAACACAGGAGGCCAAGAAATTGACTGATTTTTTTTTTTTTTTCCTTTTTCCAATGGATCTATTCTTTATTGTTAGCTGTCTGAAGCAATTTACCTACAAAGGTACCTGTTTACTTGGAAAAATTGGAGACGGAAAAGTTTTCAGTGCCGGAATTCCACAGGTGCCTCCCTATACAGATATTTTATGGAAGGACTATGATAGATTTTCCTTCTTGGTGTTCTACTAAACCACCATCAGACCAATTTCTTACTATGTATCTATAATATTGTATCTAAAATTACCGACAGTTTTATATTTGGCTAGGTCAACCGGACTGGTAGTCTGATGGGTGTTACCATTTTGGTAGCAACCACGATAGGTTGATCATGATCATTATTATATTTGTTTATCCAATTATAAGCGGTGGTTCGACTTATAGGGTTCTGGTTAGCATGGTAGACATTGTTAGACGATTGGATAATAAGCAGCCTTTATGTCTGTGATGTGCGTTACTCACGGAGAGGGATGAGGATTGAATATTTTGAGACAATCCTTTAAAAGTATACGGTGAAAAAAAAAAGCCTTTGCTGTTTGAGATGGAAAAAAAGAACATTATGCCTTCGGATAAAAACCGCCCCGGGCGGGAATCGAACCCGCGACCTAGCGCTTACAAGGCAAACGCGCTACCCTCAAAGCTAACTAGTCTGTCACGGGATGAGAATAGCTTTGACATTACGAGATGAAAACAAACAACTAGGTATTGCTAATTGCTATCAATTTTTTTTTTTTAAATGTTGACAGAGGGAACTGTAACTGCTATGGTCTTATCGTCCCGAAATCGAAGAGAGAAGGAAGACAGGATGGAAGAAAGTTGACAGAGGGAACTGTAACTGCTATGGTCTTATCGTCCCGAAATCGAAGAGAGAAGGAAGACAGGATAGGAGAAAGCGATTATCGTCCCGAAATCGAAGAGAGAAGGAAGACAGGATAGGAGAAAGCCTGCCGACAGAGGGAACTGTAACTGCTATGGTCTTATCGTCCCGAAATCGAAGAGAGAAGGAAGACAGGATAGGAACACAGAGGGAACTGTAACTGCTATGGTCTTATCGTCCCGAAATCGAAGAGAGAAGGAAGACAGGATAGGAGAAAGCCAGGGGGAACTGTAACTGCTATGGTCTTATCGTCCCGAAATCGAAGAGAGAAGGAAGACAGGATAGGAGAAAGCCAGCCGTTCCGTAACTGTACTTTTTTAAGCGAATGCAAATATCAAGTTTTTTTTTAAAGAGGTTTGACAGAGGGAACTGTGACTGCTAGAGAAATCGAAGAGAGAAGGAAGACAGGATAGGAGAAAGCCAGCCGTTCCGAGAACGAACATTATCCCATCAGGATAAAAAAAAAAAACACATGTATTTTTTTGTTAAGAGGTTTGACAGAGGGAACTGTAACTGCTATGGTCTTATCGTCCCAAAATCAAGAGAGAAGGAATTTTTTTAAAGAGGTTTAACAGAGGGAACTGTAACTGCTATGGTCTTATCGTCCCGAAATCGAAGAGAGAAGGAAGAGAGGGATAGGAGAAAGCCAGCCGTTCCGAGAACGAACATTATCCCATCAGGATAAAATCCGCCCCGGGCGGGAATCGAACCAGCGGCCTAGCGCTTACAAGACAGACGCACAACCAACTAAGCTAACTAGGCTGGCCAAAAATGTTTTGTTTAGGGATAGAATCGGGGATAGGAAAAGATACCTTTCGGGCCAAAAACGGCCACTTTCGACCTCCCCATAATCCAGTATTTTCCGTTACAAATGGTTAGCTAACTAGGCTGGCCAAAAATGTTTTGTTTAGGGATAGAATCGGGGATAGGAAAAGATACCTTTCGGGCCAAAAACGGCCACTTTCGGCCTCCCCATGATCCAGTATTTTCCGTTACAAATGGTTTTTCTCTTGATAGAGAGGTGGTAATCCAAATTATAGACAGATACATATTTTTAGTATAGGTTTTCACTATACCTTTCGCTTTTTTTAGGAGTCCCGCAGGGACATTCAAGGGACAAAGTGTTTCAGGGACAAGGTATCACTGTACATATTTTAGGGCCCCCTGAATGTCCCAGTGGGGCCCCTAAATGCACGGGAACTCCCGCGCTGCAGGAGCTGCGGGGATCAAACATGACGGGAGGCGCGCAAACGTAAAGAGTTCGAAGCGCCGCCTGGCCTATAATAACACGAAGTAAAGTTGCATGATTTTTCGGCATTGAATATAGGTTTATGTCTGTGATGTGCGTTACTCACGGAGAGGGATGAGGATTGAATATTTTGAGACAATCCTTTAAAAGTATACGGTGAAAAAAAAGCCTTTGCTGTTTGAGATGGAAAAAATGGTACACACAAAAGATTGGGAAAGGAACCAAACAGAACTGCATGTGGAGCAATGCATGTTAACCAGGAATTCTGGTATAAAATCTCCAACGGAGGTACATAACGTACCTACATAACAATGTGAGATAGATTGGGAAAGGAACCAAACAGAACTGCATGTGGAGCAATGCATGTTAACCAGGAATTCTGGTATAAAATCTCCAACGGAGGTACATTACGTACCAAGAAGTCTCATTAACATGGAGTGAGATGTAAAATTATAATGGGAGGAAAATGTTTCGTCTGGAGGAAGGTGGAGGAGGTTATGAGTGCTTGACTGAAAGACGAGACTAATGAGCGAAATTTAAATTCTGAATGGTTCAGGCGCGTCCAAGTCCCAAAAGAACGATACAAGCGTTGTCTGAACTTAGAAAATTAGGCATGTTACATAGCTACATATATACGAGTAGTTACATACTTACATGTGAAAGGAACCAAACAGAACTGCATGTGGAGCAATGCATGTTAACCAGGAATTCTGGTATAAAATCTCCAACGGAGGTACATAACGTACATAACAATGTGAGATCTAGTTACATCTCAACCTGTTTAGCAAACAAACCACTCCATTTGTCTAACATTAAGACAAAGTCCAAGAAAATCTCTCCTAGCTATTATAGTCGAGCGAACTTGTCGTGCATGTTATTGTTAATCCACTAAAGTTACTGGTAGAGATTTTATTGACATTGTCTGAGGCAAGGACGTTTCCCATTGTGTTTCTATAGGCTTTATGATGCTGACTTCTGTTTGGACTTCTCTACATCTTCCAGAGGAGGCGCGCAAACGTAAAGAGTTCGAAGCGCCACCTGGCCTATAATAACACGAAGTAAAGTTGCATGATTTTTCGGCATTGAATATACGCCAGTCTATACAGTACTTTCAGTAAAAATGTTAACCGTATAATTTTGAATTTGCTCGTCACTTTTCAGGGGGATGTTTGCCTCAGTGAGGAGATGCAGATCCATAGCTACGGGCGAAGTTTTTGCCGCCAAATTCTCGAGTCGAACCCGGTACGGTGAGGATTGCACCAAAGAGATTCACCATGAGATTGCTTTGCTGTCACTGTGCTCGCCATCGCCTCGTATTGTCAAACTACATGACGTGTTCCAAACAGAGTCGAGCGAACTTGTCGTGCATGTTATTGTTAATCCACTAAAGTTACTGGTAGAGATTTTATTGACATTGTCTGAGGCAAGGACGTTTCTCATTGTGTTTCTATAGGCTTTATGATGCTGACTTCTGTTTGGACTTCTCTACGTCTTCCAGGAGTTATGAGATACTTGTATGCTTCCTTGGGCAAGTATATGTAACTAGATTTTGTATCTGACGCAGCATTATCGCATTTGGAACTTTGTGTCATTATTTAATCCAAAGCAACCGATTTCTATGCTCTTAACTAAGTCTGAATATTTTCTGTGGTGATTCCCGTGTTAAATTAGTGGAGATGCATTTACTCCTATGTTAACTTAGTTTAGAGTTTAGACCCCTTTGGGCCAATGGTAAAATAGTGGAGATGTTCTTGGTCCCACGTTAAATTTTATTAGTGGAGATGCCTTTGCTCTCATTATCCTATGCGTTGTAGAAGGGTACCCGATCCTCTTTTCCTATTCAATAAAAATTACGAACGAGATTGTTAGTACCATTCTACACACCCATTGATCTATAATTATTATATCTATTTTTAATCTGTATGATATCAATATGTCCTACTATTACATCACAAACATGGTGTGACGAGAAAATATCAGACAACCGCTTTACTCCTAATAGAACTTGAAATCAAGTGCAATGTAACTAGATTTTGTATCTGACGCAGCATTATCGCATTTGAAACTTTGTGTCATTATTTAATCCAAAGCAACCGATTTCTATGCTCTGAATATTTTCTGTGGTGATTCCCGTGTTAAATTAGTGGAGATACATTTACTCCTATGTTAACTTAGTTTAGAGTTTAGACCCCTATGGGCCAATGGTAAAATAGTGGAGATGTTCTTGGTCCCACGTTAAATTTTATAAGTGGAGATGCCTTTGCTCTCATTATCCTATGCGTTGTAGAAAGGTACCCGATCCTCTTTTCCTATTCAATAAAAATTACAAACAAGATTGTTAGTACCATTCTACACACCCATTGATTTATAATTATTATCTATTTTTAACCTGTATGATATCAATATGTCCTACTATTACATCACATGGTGTGACGAGAAAATATCAGACAACCGCTTTACTCCTAATAGAACTTGAAATCAAGTGCATTAACAAAAATTTACATACGCAAACAACTAGAGAAGTTTACTTTTAGTAATTTTACATAACAATATTCTTTTCTTGACAACCTTCAGATGTGAACAAATTGCTAGTCACTAGCTCGCCACATGCAGAAGTGAAAAACTCTGAAACAATGGACGCAGTCACCTGAGTGTTTGCAAGCTTTGGGTAACTATAACTTTGACTTTCAATAGTCAGTTCTATGTGAGGCGTAGCCACAATTAGATCGTTGTTAGTCACGGAGGACTGTGAAATTACAACTTCGTAAAATAATTCGAAAACACGACAAGATATTTTTCTAGAAACTTTTTTTTTTTATAACAAAGTGTAGTGTTTTCTTCTAGAAAGTTACCAACTTGTTTAACCCACCAAAGTTATTTGCAAGTAGAGAATTTGAATACAATAATTTCTCACAGAAAAGAGGGAAAACTTTCAAAATTAGATACTTAATTGTTTTTTAATCGAAATTTTAAAATTTTCTTCTTGAAATTTGAGTTACCTATAATAGTTATCGTTATAAGTGAACGCCTACTAAATTATAATAAAATTACTAAACTAAATACGTTTATTAAATAGGTATATTTACTAAAAACCATTAAAAATAACTTTTTTGTAAATTTATTTCATTTGATTTTTATCTAATACAATTTGGTTTAGAATAGTATAACCTACTAAATTTTCAATATTTTTTTTTTTCTCATTTGGATTATAATGTGTTATTTTGGGATCTCCTTTCGGATTGTGTAAATTATAATAAAATTACTAAACTAAATACGTTTATTAAATAGGTATATTTACTAAAAACCATTAAAAATAACTTTTTTGTAAATTTGTGTTATTTCATTTGATTTTTATCTAATACAATTTGGTTTAGAATAGTATAACCTACTAAATTTTCAATATTTTTTTTTTCTCATTTGGATTAGGTATAATGTGTTATTTTGGGATCTCCTTTCGGATTGTTACTTACTGAGTGGCTGAAGATTAAAAGTTCTTTTGGTTACCTTTTTGGTTACAAATGTGAAGTTTTATTTTTGGTGTTGTTACTTACTGAGTGGCTGAAGATTAAAAGTTCTTTTGGTTACCTTTTTGGTTACAAATGTGAAGTTTTATTTTTGGTGTTTTTTTTCATATTATTTTTTTCGTGTGAGTTTAGTTTTGTGTCCGGATTTCTGAGTATCTTTTTGGGATGATCACGGATCCGATGGCATCTCATGTGGGAGGCAATAGAGCCCGTAGCAGCTGCTCGCGGAAGCCGGAAAAGACCACAAAGCGGGAGGTGGTACAATGGAAGGAGAGAAATGTATCCCAGGGAGTCGTCATAGTGGACGAGGAGCAACTGCTAAAACTCATCAAAGTGGAACCCATTGAAAAGTACTACTCCCTTGATCCGGAGCCCTTGCTAGGATTGAATCCGCGTCCTCCTGTTTACCAGGCGAGCGCCACCACCAAGGCAGGTAGTGTGCTCTTTCCACCTCTAATGGATTTTATCTTCTTCTTTTTACAGCCTCAAAATCTAGTCATGATGGGTGATTTTCCAAACTGTGATATAAAAGTTTGTGATTTCGAAATTTCCCGGGTCATTCTCGATGGCATTGAGATCCGAGAACTTCTAGGAACGCCAGATTATGTGGGTAAGTGAGTCACCTAGATAGTTCCTAAAAATAGCCAAATCAACCAAAGTTTGAGCCCCAAAAATGGTTATGAACTTATATATGCAATTTATTACCCGTTTTTATCATCGGCATCGGGGAAATTTGATGCCCTAAAAAAGTAGTTACCTACTGATCATTGTCTCATATTGTACGATTGTCTGTTGCAGCTCCAGAAATCTTACATTACGAACCCATCACATTGGCTGCAGACATGTGGTAAGATATCTTTATCGTTAACATTTTCATTGCCACCCTAGTTGGCGTCTGCCTAGACCGTGGCTTCGATTCCCGTCCGAGGCGGATTTTATCCCGATAGGATAATGTTCGTTCTACCAAACCTAAAAAAAATCATTAGACTCTTGAAAAGATAATTAAAAAATAGCCTATTATTCAATGCATCGGATAGGATTGAACCCCCGCCCTCTTGCTTACCAGTTGAGTGCGTTTTCAGTAATACACTTTAATAATAATCAGACACTTACCTAAATTTGAGTTTGACGATACCCATAATATTATTTTCTACATTTCAGGTCACTAGGAGTAACAGCTTACGTTTTGCTGACTGGATTTTCTCCTTTCGGAGGTGAAACTGATTCGGAAACGTTCAGAAATATATCCAAAGCCCAACTGGACTTTCCTGATGAGTTATTTGAAGATATATCACCGGAAGCAAAAGATTTCATCGCCAAGATTCTCATCAAAAACCCAATGTAAGTTCGATAAGAGAAGTTTTATTATGGGTTGCAAAATGATATCTTCTCGAAAAATTTCTATTCACCATATAACTATATGTACTATGTAGAGCTTGATTAGTTTAAATTGAATTTGACTAAGCCAAGATTCTCATCAAAAACCCAATGTAAGTTCGATAAGAGAAGTTTTATTATGGGTTGCAAAATGATATCTTCTCGAAAAATTTCTGTTCACCATATAACTATATGTACTATGTAGAGCTTGATTAGTTTGGATTGAATTTGATTAAGTAGGTACCTACATATAATTCCTGTATTTTTGTTTCAGGGAAAGAATGACTGCCAAGGAGGCACTAAAACATCCTTGGTTGATGAATAAAAAACAAATTATGACAAGAGTAGGCTGCTCTTCCTGCCCATCCATTATTCAAAATCAACAGAACAAGAAAAATTTACGGAAATATCTGTCCAAATCTCGAGAAGCACTGTTTGAGAAGGTGATATCAGCGAGTAAACTTCAGCAAGAAAATCTCAGGAAATCTGCACTTCTTAAATACAACAAAACACGACGCTTGTGTGAGAGTCAAATGTCTCTGGTATCAAAGACGAGAGAAAAGTCCTTGGGGGACATGGCCATCTCATTGGGTAGATCTAAAGAGAAACTTTATGGTTTCAAATGTCTAAGTAAATCTCAAGAAGTTTTGAACCTGTACAAATCTATGAAAGACATTAACAACATTTGTATAGACGAGATTATCAAAAATATTAACGATAACAAAGGGACATGGCCATCTCATTGGGTAGATCTAAAGAGAAACTTTATGGTTTCAAATGTCTAAGTAAATCTCAAGAAGTTTTGAACCTGTATAAATCTATGAAAGACATTAACAACATTTGTATAGACGAGATTATCAAAAATATTAACGATAACAAAACAAAAGAAAAGCTGAAAAGGGAAAGTGAGAATGAGACAGTTCAACAGGAAAATCAAAACAATAATAGCAAAAATGAAGATTCAAACATTAGACATAGAGAATCAACAATTAAGCAAAAGTCACCTACAAGACAAGATGGAAACAATTCAAGACACAGGAGAAGTCCTGAGAAGAATACGCGACGTCCTTCCCGTGAAAGTCTAGAGAAATCAAAACCAGAGAACTCTATTGACAACTCGGTGAAACCAAATAACGACATTGTTCAAGTAAATGATTGTGATAATAAAGATAAGAAAAAAGAAAGTGACAGTACAAACAGAGCAAAGAGGAAAGACACCTACTTGAGACAAACTAGTAAGGAAGACCAGAAACAAACAATTACAAGAAAATTAAGCAAAGACGAAAGTAAAGACTTGATAACAATTAGGAAAACAAGTAGAGATGAGACGAACTACATACCTCATAGAAAACTTAGCAGGGATGAAAACAGAGTACCAAGTGATAGAAAACTTAGTAGGGAAGAAAGCAGAGTTCTAAGTGATAGAAGAAACAGTAGAGATGAAATCAGAGTACTAAGTGATAGAAAGAATAGTAAAGAAGAAATTACAGTATCAAGAGATAGAAAACTTAGCAGGGATGATAGTAAAGATTCGAATATAAGTAGACTGAGTAGGGATAATATCAAGGATTCTAATATACGAAGGATAAGTAGGGAAGAAAAGATGGAAACAATGAGCCATACATCTAGTGATGATGCATCTTCTCTAGAGGACGACAGTCTGGAATATTTACCTGGGGTTTATGATGAAGACTGTTACGATGACGAACCAAGGTTTTCCGTAGCACAGTTGATATCTGCGTATAATTACAACGAAGAAGTAGCTAAACGAAACATAGTCCCAACAAATTCTAGTAAATTTCCTATAGGTCCTAATGCTCTCAGGTTATTTATACCGAACATTGACATTACTTCTAAAAAGCTAGCGCTCAGGAAGAAAACATTCATTGTCAGAAATCATAGCAGCGTGAACTTTCATAACAATAACAATAATAGTAAATTTCCTATAGGTCCTAATGCTCTCAGGTTATTTATACCGAACATTGACATTACTTCTAAAAAGCTAGCGCTCAGGAAGAAAACTTTCATTGTCAGAAATCATAGCAGCGTCAACTTTCATAACAATAACAATAATGATAATGGTACTCCACCAGCCTTGTCATGAGTTCTATTGTTCTCTTGAGAGGACTTACATTTTTAAATTAGCGAAGAATTTGCTCGATCAGCACCGACCGGTAATGATAATGGTACTCCACCAGCCTTGTCATGAGTTCTATTGTTCTCTTGAGAGGACTTACATTTTTAAATTAGCGAAGAATTTGCTGATCGGAGGACTAATGTTGTTGACACCTATTCCTTGCAGAGGATTGCGAGGAGGCAGGAGGGGCACTATATTGAGGCTTCCTGAGTTGAGTGACGAAGAACATTGTAAACTTAGTAGGGAAGAAAGCAGAGTTCTAAGTGATAGAAGAAACAGTAGAGATGAAATCAGAGTACTAAGTGATAGAAAGAATAGTAGTACGATTGTCTGTTGCAGCTCCAGAAATCTTACATTACGAACCCATCACATTGGCTGCAGACATGTGGTAAGATATCTTTATCGTTAAAATTTTCATTGCCACCCTAGTTAGCGTCTGCCTAGACCGCGGCTTCCATTCCCGTCCGAGGCGGATTTTATCCCGAAAGGATAAGTTATGTATATTTATCTTCAGTGTGTCTGTATAATACTGTTGAACTGTAGATGCTCAATTTGACAACACACATTAATTCTTATCCGCTCGAATTTCGGTAACAGATAGAAAGGAGAGTCCGATGCCCCAAGACATAGAGATCAAGATTTATCTACTGGATCAACGCACTATCGTGCTAGGAGGTTTAAGATACCAAATCTTCAGACACCTTAAAAGATTTCAGCTTGAAACAAATATCTGATGTAGATTCATTCACGGTATGTTCTAACTACCTGAGGCAAAGGTAAGAAGCGCATTGCATACCTCAGTATAGAATATACATATTCACGCCTATTAGTGGATGTGTCATTTTCACCATCTACGTATTTCGCGGTATGTTCAAACTTCCTAACGTAAAGGTAACTTTTAAGTTCCGAGTTTATTATTGCTAAATAATTCTAGGTTAATCTAGGGCATACTCACTCGATGTTTGATTAAGCACGAGGTAATGTTCCGGCTCTAAATTGCACATATTTTTCTGGCAACATAGCAGCAGAGAGCGTTGTCCCTTAGAGGAAACACCAGCCCCGGGGATATTCTGACATTGGCTCTGTTCTTGGGGGGGGGGGGAGAAAATAAGAGAAATTCTGATGAGGCTTGAAAGGCTTTTAAAAACTATGCTGGAGGTTACAAACAACAAGTAGGTAAGTCAAATACCAGAGCACGTTGAATGCACCAGTTCCCAAAAATTTATGATTCTATTCGACCCACTCTCTACATAATTATAGTCTCTATGATCATCAGACGTAAAACTTACTCGGACAGAAGATCTAGACAGCCATGTTGGGCAGTCCTCACGTCAGAATTATTGACCAGGTTCGAGAAACAACCCAGACCTCTTGATTCGCAAATCCGTCGAAGACCACACTCTTTGACACTGCAGAAACATGAAAACGAGCCTGAAACGGAGGGAAAAAAGTCATGAGGTGAGATTATTGGGAGGCATTTCTGGCACGTCCATCAGTTTGAATGAAGGTACCTTGTCAGCAGTAACATAGTCCCCTTCAGTGTAGTGCCTACGTTTTCTCGGTTTTACTGGAAAACTTCAGAAGGTTAGAATTTTACCTCTTCTAGTTTGTTTTTTTTTTTCAATAAGTTTAAAGTGCTGTTTTTCCTAATTCTAAGCTCAAATTAGGGTGTTCTTTAGTGATGCGTTGGAAACTGGTAAATTCAAAGTGCTATTGGTAACATAGTCCCCTTCAGTGTAGTGCCTACGTTTTCTCGGTTTTACTGGAAAACTTCAGAAGGTTAGAATTTTACCTCTTCTAGTTTTTTTTTTTTTTCAATAAGTTTAAAGTGCTGTTTTTCCTAATTCTAAGCTCAAATTAGGGTGTTCTTTAGTGATACGTTGGAAACTGGTAAATTCAAAGTGCTATTACCGCTGACCAATGTGTAATGAGACAACTGAATAAGAGAAAAGGCAATATCATAAACAGAAACATCTATTTACGTACAAAAACCTATCAGCACAGCAAATACCAAGGTATAGTCTACATCTTCTTCTAAGGTTCAAAAGGTTTTTACACCAGAACTGAAAATAATTTATGCTTTGGTAAGCCGCGGGCATAAGTAATACCATTATATTAATTTATTAATAAATAATAATTCATAACACAGGGTGTTTTAAAAACCATTCCTAGAGCCTCAACAGTCCGTATACCGTCATTATAAGTTGGAGTCTTGGAGGTTCTTTGATTCCAGGTGAAAGCTGAACATTAATTAGGTCTTTATTTATGTAGGTACCTAAGATGAGAGCGTATTAATGCAAATGTGTATCTGAACTTGTAGTCCGCAATGGAAAGAAAAGAATGGGGTAACGAATGTTTGGAAAAAATTGTCTACCGTAATTTTTGCAAGCTCGAGTAGCTCTTTTCTATGAGATTACAGTCCTGTTCGAGGGTTCGATTCCCGCCCGGGGTAAACTTTACCGACTTTACCCTGAACAGATAAAGTTCGTTCTCGGAACGGCTGGCTTTCTCCTATCTTGTCCTCCCTTCTATCTTGGATTTCGGGGCCGTAAGACCTTCCTTGTTTCAGTTCTCTCTATCAATTTCTTAATAAAAATGAATAATAATAATTAAAAAAAAAAAAAATCAATTGCGAATAGGCTCAAGGTTTCCTCTTTCAATTTACACTTTACACCACTGGCTCCACATGAGAGGTTTGAACCATACAAAATTGCTTGTGGTACATCTATAGCCCAGGTAGGTATATTATTAGGATAATGAAGCCGAGAGAGTCTCACTAATGATAGGGTATGCTCAGGAATGGAATCCTCGACGTAATTATGTCTCACCAACATCAAGAAGGGTGTAAAAAATAAGTTTTTACATCAATATCTTTGGACTATACTTACCTAACTTACTAGTGGTGTAGTTAGAGGATCTAGGAATGAGGTGAAATAGACTCGGTGCGAATTAGACATTAGGATAATGAAGCCGAGAGAGTCTCACTAATGATAGGGTATGCTCAGGAATGGAATCCTCGACGTAATTATGTCTCACCAACATCCAAGAAGGGTGTAAAAAATAAGTTTTTACATCAATATCTTTGGACTATACTTACCTAACTTGCTAGTGGTGTAGTTAGAGGATCTAGGAATTAGGTGAAATAGACTCGGTGCGAATTAGACAGAGGGGGAAAGATTAGACAGATGACATTTCAGGAAGTTGATATAATGAAATTTTAATTTTATTTTTACCGCCTGTCAATCTAAGGGTAGGTATTTTAATTTCTATTTACACATAGACGGCTGGCGATTTTATTGCTTATTTTCCGCTGGGACCGGTGCTGAAGAGGGGCTATATGCGACCAGATTCTTTACCCCCGCCATTGTTATACCACTGAGGGCCCAACCGGTTGTGTATGTGTTAAGCACAAAAACTCTAACATGTCCATCTGTCTTTAGAGTACGAGATGATATGATATGCCTAATTATTTATTGTATTTGGTCTTTCTTCCTTAAAATTGATCACGTGGTCACAAGTCTTTAGAGTACGAGATGATATGATATGCCTAATTATTTATTGTATTTGGTCTTTCTTCCTTAAAATTGATCACGTGGTCACAAAAAGTTTCAAAAGTTTCAAAAACTTCTCATAGAAACACGAGTCCCCAATGCCCATCCCTCCGCCACTAATCTGTTTTAAGGTAGCGTGAATCTACATCAGATATTTGTTTCAAGCTGAAATCTTTTAAGGTGTCTGAAGATTTGGTATCTTGAACCTCCTAGCACGATAGTGCGTTGATCCAGAAGATAAATCTTGATCTCTATGTCTTGGGGCATCGGACTCTCCTTTCTATCTGTTACCGAAATTCGAGCGGATAAGATAGCATATTGATGGTAGACTTCTCATTTATTAAATAAATAATGGATTTTCATTTCCATCTCTATACAACATGAAAGGGAAATGTACCTAAATGTACATTAGGGATACATAGATGGAGAGAAACGCTAAACACATTGCATACCCAGTATAGAATGTACGGGGCATTGCACTGTATCATATTCGTATTAGTGGATATGTCATTTTTACCTCCTATTCCTATTCCCAATGGGCCACATGCTACTAGCACGATAGTGCGTTGATCCAGAAGATAAATCTTGATCTCTATGTCTTGGGGCATCGGACTCTCCTTTCTATCTGTTACCGAAATTTGAGCGGATAAGAATTAATGTGTGTTGTCAAATTGAGCATCTACAGTTCAACAGTATTATACAGACACACTGAAGATAAATATACATAATAATATCTATTTTTCATAATTTATGTACGTACAAGTACTTTAATATCGAGTAAACAGTAATCAGAGAAAAGTTTTTCCTTACGAACAACTTTTTTCTTTAACAAAACGTAACATTTCTCTTTCACGGTCCCTAGATCGGATCGGAGGGTAACCCATATTATTTCTGTGTACACAGTTGAAATACCCAAATAAAGTGCCATAAACCCAACTGTATATCAAACCCCTGACCCATGGACAATATGGACATACTTTAGGATTTATGGTTCAAAATCGGTGTATAAGCATCGGTGTAATAATGTGATACCCACTCGGCCCACGGAGGTTGCTCCGCGGTAACGCATTCTTTCTAAAGTTACCTGAAAGGAAACCTATCAAAAATAATAGAAAGTAAAAATACAATAAAATCCGGAACCAAAGAATTTTGATAGTCAAACACCGCGATACTTTATTACTGTTTCTAGAATTACCTTTTAGGTACCGATTTTTACCGAATCTACCTAGATGCGGAACCAATCAATTCATCGTTTCACTCTTATAAATTCCAAGAACCTCAATGGGAGAATCCTCTTCAAGTATCGACATGTCTGTTGTTACGTAGTCTTGTTACAAAACAAAAGCTTGCTGTTTTTATAAGGGGGATAGTTTTATAATAGTTAGCTATAGGTACTTGGGTAGACCTCATTTCTAATGGGTACCTTTAAAGGTTATTCAAGAGACAGGGCCGATAGAACTCGTGTCAAGCCCCGAAGAAAGGGATACCTGGGATAAGGAGGATACGAGATAAGTAGGAATAGTGGGAGGATAGGATAGTTTAGGCAGACCACTATCGGATATTTATAAACCTTTATTAATTTTAAATTTTATAATCGCACTGATGGCAAATAGAAGTCAAAAGGAGATGGAAAAATGCAAAGGGAGATTGTTATCATAGAAATGGAGAGATTTTTCTATCAACTTTGACACTTCGGGCTTATTTCAAGGCCCAAAATTCATGTGATATGAGGCCCTTAATCATCACCCTCATGTTCAATTGTTCATGTAAAACTGCATTGCCAAGAAAATGAGGAATGCAGGTTGTACATTCGCACAAGAGAATACTTACCACCCCTCATAACCTCACAAAATGTTACTGTTACCTCTGACCTCCAAGATGTTACCAATAGATCAGGGCCTGAAGATTACACAAAAATTTAATAAATAATAATGGGTATATTATTATCTACAAGAGATACACAAAAGAATTTGAAAGGCCCACGGCACTTGTTTGAAAGATTAGGTGCATTTAACCTTCCTACCATAGGGAATATGTAGGTACCTATGTGAATCTCTTGGGAGGGAGGGATTTACAGAATAATATTTACAAGCACATTCAATGCGCAGCTTACAGCTACATATTTACAATACTCATCACGTGTCTGTAGTGACGTCTCGTTCCGATGACATCCAGCTTGATATCAATGATTTCTTATAGTTGATCTTGTCACTGACATTCGCCTGACTGTTGACACTGAGCTCACAACCCTGCGTAGGACGACCGATTTACAGAATAATATTTACAAGCACATTCAATGCGCAGCTTACAGCTACATATTTACAATACTCATCACGTGTCTGTAGTGACGTCACGTTCCGATGACATCCAGCTTGATATCAATGATTTCTTATAGTTGATCTTGTCACTGACATTCGCCTGACTGTTCACACTTAGCTCACAACCCTGCGTAGGACGACCGGAGTATACATTACAAGGGGGGATACTTGAGCTACTGGGCTTATCGAGAATTTCCAGGTCCTTGATTATATCACTGGACACCGCATTGCAGTTTTTCATACTACGACATGTTGCGTTCTCGACAAGGGACGAAATTGGTAGCGCGTGAGGGAACGAGGTAGTTCCCGTGCAAGAGTTGCTTATCATCCCTCGCAGCGAATGGCTCCCGGATGACTGTAGGTTTAACGGATCGGAACTGTTGTTGATCACTCGGCCAGGGAGAATATTTCCCCCACAAGGCAGGATGGCATTTAACCCTCGCCCTCCACTGGACACCGCATTGCAGTTTTTCATACTACGACATGTTGCGTTATCGACAAGGGACGAAATTGGTAGCGCGCGAGGGAACGAGGTAGTTCCCGTGCAAGAGTTGCTTATCATCCCTCGCAGCGAATGGCTCCGGGATGACTGTAGGTTTAACGGATCGGAACTGTTGTTGATCACTCGGCCAGGGAGAATATTTCCCCCACAAGGCAGGATAGCATTTAACCCTCGCCCTTCGCTGTTCATATTGAGAACCACGTGATCCAGCTTGTTAATGTTGACACCTATTCCTTGCAGAGGATTGCGAGGAGGCAGGAGGGGCACTATATTGAGGCTTCCTGAGTTGAGTGACGAAGAACATTGCTCGTGCTTCTCTCTGTAATTAAGAAAACATTATGGAAATTAAATGATTTATCTACCTACTTCAGGTGACGAACTGACGATAGGTATACACCTAGGTAATCTTGAAAAACCCCAGCAGAACAGCTTTAACCTCTGCGCTGTTATGATATTTTACCGCAAGAGTGCAAAAAATTTGTCGACGGTGACCATCGAACCTTCTAGGTGGCAAGTGATCTACAATAAAATCCGGAACCAAAGAATTTTGATAGTCAAACACCGCGATACTTTATTACTGTTTCTAGAATTACCTTTTAGGTACCGATTTACCGAATCTACCTAGATGCGGAACCAATCAATTCATCCGTTTCACTCTTATAAATTCCAAGAACCTCAATGGGAGAATCCTCTTCAAGTATCGACATGTCTGTTGTTAGTCTTGTTACAAAACAAAAGCTTGCTGTTTTTATAAGGGGGATAGTTTTATAATATTTAGCTATAGGTACTTGGGTAGACCTCATTTCTAATGGGTACCTTTAAAGGTTATTCAAGAGACAGGGCCGATATAACTCGTGACAAGCCCCCGAAAAAGGGATACCTGGGATAATGAGGATACGAGATAAGTAGGAATAGTAGGAGGATAGGATATTTTAGGCAGACCACTATCGGATATTTATGAACCTTGATTTGAAATTTTAAGAATCACACTGATGGCAAAAAGAAGCTAAAAAGAAATAGAAAAAAATGCTACTGGAGATCGCTATCATAGAGATGGTTCGATCAACTTTGACACTTTGGGCAGATTTCAAGCCCCAAAAACCATGTGATATGAGGAAGATGAGCCCTCATGTTCAATTTCATTGTTAATGTATATAAGGGGGATAGTTTTATAATAGTTAGCTATAGGTACTTGGGTAGACCTCATTTCTAATGGGTACCTTTAAAGGTTATTCAAGAGATAGGGCCGATATAACTCGTGACAAGCCCCCCAAAAAGGGATACCTGGGATAATGAGGATACGAGATAGGTAAGTAGGAATAGTAGGAGGATAGGATAGTTTAGGCAGACCACTATCGGATATTTATAAACCTTGATTTGAAATTTTAAGAATCGCACTGATGGCAAAAAGAAGCCAAAAAGAAATAGAAAAAAAAATGCTACTGGAGATCGCTATCATAGAGATGGTTCGATCAACTTTGACACTTTGGTCAGATTTCAAGCCCCAAAAGCACGTGATATGAGGAAGATGAGCCCTCATGTTCAATTTTATTGTTAATGTAAAACTGCACTGCCAACTTACTGCCAAGAAAATTAGATGTGTAGGTACATTTGCACAAGAAAGTACCTACCACCCCTCATAACCTTCCTGTTACTGTTACCTCTGACCTCCAAGATGTTACCTACAGATCAGGCCTGACGATTACACAAAAATTTAATAAATAATAATGGGTATATTATTATCTACAAGAGAGGGTATACACAAAAGAATTTGAAAGGCCCACGGCACTTGTTTGAAAGGGGCCGCCTTTCGTAACATGTTGATAGTAACAATGGAAGTTAGGGATGGGGAATAGCATTTTATTATTTTAGGCGCCACAAGTCTGTCGCCAATGAATTGAGAGGCCTTTGTTAGCCCTTTAGATGTTGGGTGTCTTCCATGTGTATTAAAGTCAATAGTGTCGAAAAAATCTTCATCATATCTTTCGTTTTTTTTTTCTGGTTCCCTGTAGGAACTGTGAAAAAGTTTCAGACAAAAATTATCTTTGTTAGCCCTTTAGATGTTGGGTGTCTTCCATGTGTATTAAAGTCAATAGTGTCGAAAAAATCTTTATCACATCTTTCGTTTTTTCTGGTTCCCTGTAGGAACTGTGAAAAAGTTTCAGACAAAAATTACGACGAAAACTTTGCGAAAAATACGGTCAAAGTCGCTCAGGATATACCCATTAACCTTTTTCGGTAACGGTAAAACGGTTAAATGCAAAATAATTGAGCCTTTTCAATTTCCGTTTCCAGAAGACATCTTACAGAGTCACTCATATTTCGGTAATTACTTACTAATGTACTGCTGAATTAGAGACAGTTATTTATCACTCATATCGAATGGTCGGTAAGTAATAAATATTTACATAGCCGTCAGCCAGGTAGATACATTCTTTTGGATTCGTGTCAATTGATTAATTTAAAATCGAAAAACCTTTTAACGGAGGTAATAAATAAAATGGAATTTCAACACTTTCAACGCCCAATGAGTCTACAGACTACAGATTGATCACAACGTGTTAAAAATCGGATCAATTAGGTAGATACATTCTTTTGGATTCGTGTCAATTGATTAATTTAAAATCGAAAAACCTTTTAACGGAGGTAATAAATAAAATGGAATTTTAACACTTTCAACGCCCAATGAGTCTACAGACTACAGATTGATCACAACGTGTTAAAAACCGGATCAATTTTTTTGGAAAATTCTGAGGATTCTAAGGGTATTTTTGTGATCTTTTTTGGTTGGTCGCCACTTATTTCGTAAACGGCAAAAAGATATCAAAGGAAACGATGAAAACAAAAATAATGATACATCTAATTAATGTAGGATGTGGGCATTTACAATCACTTGGAAAATTCTGAGGATTCTAAGGGTATTTTTGTGATCTTTTTTGGTTGGTCGCCACTTATTTCGTAAACGGCAAAAAGATATCAAAAGAAACGATGAAAACAAAAATAATGATACATCTAATTAATGTAGGATGTGGGCATTTACAATCAGACCATGAGACTTTTCTTCGTTGGGTCCTTTAATTATGTGTTAAAACATGTCATTCGCGCAGTAAGATCTTTAGTGAATATAATGCGTTAAAAATAGGATCAATTATTTTGGAAAAATTCCAAGGATTCTAAGGGTGTTTTTTGAATATTCATTACTTCCGATCACAGTGGTGCATTGAACGTGTTAAAGCGACCATTAAAATCCACCTCAACATAAAATAGTTTCTCGGAACTTTATCCAGGTTGGAATACCTGTCTGTAATATAGTCAGGCTGACTATAACAGTCAGGTGAGGGCTAAGTGGCGTCTAGCAGTCGAGAAGTTCATTAAGATCTTGTCCAACACCCAATCTGTAGAACATGATTGTCCACTTTAGCCTGAAGACGATATAAAAGAGATAAGCTTGAGTCGCAGACTTCAAAACGACATCGACAGAAAGTACCAGTTTCTGACAGGTGTAGAAGGCTAAAAATAGAGTGAAGGTAGAACATGATTGTCCACTTTAGCCTGAAGACGATATAAAAGAGATAAGCTTGAGTCGCAGACTTCAAAACGACATCGACAGAAAGTATCAGTTTCTGATAGGTGTAGAAGGCTAAAAATAGAGTGAAGCTGAGAGCATAGCGCATTGAGCACGTAGAGCCTGTGGACCTGAAAAATGCTCAGTAGTCAAAAGCACGTTTGGTAATCGGGGGGGTCGCGGGTTAAAATCTCAACAAAGGAATAAAAAGTAGCTTGTTGTAGGGATAGAAGGACTCTTGAGCTTCATTCAATCTGTATAGAGAACTATAGACAAATAAAATTTAATGAACTATCGGTGATTTTCAAATGTTGGGCTAGCTAATATTAGACAATTTTCTTAGTTTTTATCTAAGAATGCATTCGACGATTAGATGAAGGTTAAACTTTAATCGTATCCTAGGTTAACCTAGGTAAGGTTAGCTGGGAGTTCAACCTCAGAATGTCCCATGTTTTAGATCAGGACGAGTATTCATGATCAATGATCATTAAAACAAAGTTACAATATACGAGTACATTCTACATTCACATATTGTGGATATACCAGAGGCGGGTCGTCGGATTTTCAAAAGGGGAAGCTAAAAACCTATAAATATGTAGAGTATGCCGATCTGTTGGTGGTCTAAGTTCGCGGCCACAACGGAGACCATAGACCATGGACACTCGCCGAGACCATCGACTTTTTTTTTTTTTTTCTCCCCTTTTCCCCCCCCCCCCTCTCTCTCTCTCTCTCTCTCTCTCTCTCTCTCTCTCTCTCTCTCTTTCTCCCGCTGCTACTTCAATTTGATCTTTTCCTTCATCGACATCGTCTTCTCCTTCTCCTCCTCCTCCTCCTCCTCCTCCTTCTTCTTCTTCTTCTTCTTCTTCTTCTTCTTCTTCTTCTTCTTCTCTCGTAATCCCGAGGTTACTTTTCAGAAGGTTTCTCTATGTACCTATACTGTTACTACGTTATAGCTTTGGTGAAGTGCGAAATTTTTAGGAAACGTATCCCTCGATAAATAAAAATCACCATTACCTATCATCAGATTTATCGGCAATTTTATCGTCACCTGTGATTTTCTAGAGACATCTCTGGAAATACTTACTATGATGTCACGAGAACTCCCATAAAATGAGAATCTAGTAAGTCCTAGTACCTACACCTACCCATTTTACTTCTTAGTACCTACTTACCCATATTAAAATTTCTACCCATTTTATGAGTAGTACTTAGAAATATTAAAATATTAAAACCCATATTAAAATTTGCAAGGGTATACCTCGGAATAAAGGTGATATAAAAAGGAAAAAAAGGAGCATGATATCGTAAAAGTCAATTTTACTATCATAAAATACCATACATAGTTTCTCTGATAACAAGAACAAAACTGGAGTAAGAAACTGGCGTTTCTCAAACACAGAAGATTTTTTTAAGAGGTTTGCTAAGCTCTTATCGTCCCGAAATCGAAGTGAGAAGGAAGAAAGGATAGAAGAAAGCCAGCCGTTCCGAGAACGAACATTATCCCATCAGGATAAAATCCGCCCCGGGCAAGAATCGAACCCGCGGCCTAGCGCTTACAAGGCAGACGTGCTACCAACCAAACTAACTAGGCTGGCGTTCGCTTTAAGTAATCTAATTGGTTGATTAAAAAAAAAAAAATCGTTAATGATCGTCAGAAAAAAAAATACCCATCATATATTATAAATAGATCTATAGGAGGAGCTTCTTTCAATATGTTGGTTCTGACGATCTGCATTTTATTGGGGAAGCACTTACTAAGTATAAATGAATTTCAAAGTTGCGAATGAAAGGGTTAAGTTCAAAACTACATAAACTACACTACATATAAACTCCATTACACATTAATGTTATATTAAAAGTTTATGACTCTAAAAGATCGTAAACCTATAGGCAGGAATTCTGAACTTGAGAACAGACACAGTGGAGTGGTTTAAAGCTCGCATGCATAAACCTCACAGCAGTCACCTAAGTTACAGCTAGGAGTAAATAACTATATTTGACCCCAAAACTTTTTTTAAGAGGTTTGACAGAGGGAACTGTAACTGCTATGGTCTTATCCTCCCGAAGGACGATAAGAGAGAAGGAAGACAGGATAGGAGAAAGCCAGCCGTTCCGAGAACGAACATTATCCCATCAGGATAAAATCCTCCCCGGGCGGGAATCGAACCCGCGGCCTAGCGCTTACAAGGCAGACGCACTACCAACTAAGCTGACTTAGGCAGGCCCCAAAACTTTTGAAGTAGGTAAAGTAGATTAATTGAAAATCTTTAGGTAGATACTCCCTAAGTAAAATAAGACTAATAAGGTAATAAGTCTAAGAACTAACTAAAACATTAAAATCGGTTCCAATTTGAAGAGGAGGAAAAAATTAAAATAAAATGAATTAAAACCCTCAACGGCTAACTTAGTTATCAGCTAGCTTCGAGGGTATATAGAAGGTAAAGCGCTTGCCTTGTAAGTGCTAGGTTGCAGGTTCGATTCCCACCCGGGGCAAACTTTATTCTAAACAGATAAGGTTCCTTCTAGGAAAAGTCAGCTTTCTCCTATACTGTCCTCCTTTATTTGATTTCGGGAAAATGAGACCTTTATTGTTCCCGTTCTCTCTATCAAACTATATATATTTCATTAGTAAGCGCATAACATAGGGCCAACGTTCTTGGAACATCACACAATGTCCGCCACTATGTTTTATTTACTTCCATAATATTTTTATCTGCCTGGTAAGATAAAGCTTGAGTTTCGAGTTAATTGATATTTCATATCTTTGCGGTCTGAGATTTGCGGCTTGAAAAGAAAACATTGCGACCTGTGGATTTTCAATGTAGTACTTTCTCAATGTACCGTCGTACATTAGGTGCATTTAACCTTCCTACCATAGGGAATATGTAGGTACCTATGTGAATCTCTTGGGAGGGAGGGAGAGAGAGAGAGAAAGAAAGAAAGGCCACAATAGTCCAAAACAGTATTGCATGATATCTACTTGTACTTTTGCCGTCTCAACAAAAAAATTGCCATCTCAAAATCTCGACTATATCAAGGAAAATTTGAAGTTATGTGCATAAATACATATGTGTGTCTAAAGTATTTTGTATTATTCTTCTTGATAACACACAACTTTCACTTTGGAGGGAAAGACTAATAGGTGCATTTGGCATATCCACCATTCACTACATTGAAATTAGTGGAGATGGCAAATGTACCAATTGATTTCTGAGAGAATAGAGAATTTCCATGTTTTTTCTGTGAACCTTTGCCAAAATGTACCTCCGGTAAAAACCAGCTAACCAGTCAAATCAAAGAATTTTTTGAAGACTCGCAGAATGCTAAAGGCGGTTTATTTTATGCGTGCATGAGAGAGAGAGAGAGAATTCTCAGGCTTTAGGCGAAGAGAAAGGAAGAAGAGCTAGAATTCAAGTCCCAGTGGGAGCTAGATTGACTGAAATTCAAGTCATCTTTCCACCTCTATCACTATCATGGTTCCCCGGGAGTCGAACCAAGAACCAAAGAAGCCGCGGTCAGTATCATTAGAGTAATGAAAAGCTCTGTTGCTCTGAACATTTCAGACTTGGAAGCATTCAGAAGAATACAATTCAGAGACCGGTTTATATTGATGTAGGGGCGGACAGAGGGGGGGTTCAAGTACTTTTTGAGTTCATTAGCAGTCATCGCCATACCTGAGTCAGTGTCGGAGGGTAAGAGAAGATACTGGTACTCGAAAAGATATAAACAAAGCTTGGGATCTGGTTGATTTTCTTTTCCAGGATAAATCTGACGAAGGAAAAAACGCTGCAAGTTCTTTTACCTTATTCCCAGTTCTGTCAATATCTTTACCTGCTCTGTCACAGAAATATTTATCTGAACAGTCCTAATAATATTAATAATTATTAACCCAAAGAATAATAATAAACAGAAATAACACTGAAAATAGGAGTGTGAGGTATAGTGTACGTATATAATTTTATATTAGAACTAGAAAGAAAATCACAGAATTTAGAGAGTAATAAGTAATACCTAATTAAAAAAATAAAAATAAAAAAAAAAACTCTACGTTCACGAACATAGGATCAAATATATCAAATGAGAAAAATATCAAAGGTACTTAATAAATAATGACCTAGATCTAATATGTCTAAATCTAAATACTATAAATAAACCTACTTTCCATGAAAATATCTATGATATTGGTACATATTTACCTCTCATAATTTTCAGGTACTAAATTCTTCTATCACACGCATTTATTTCGCGTTAAGACTTGACTCGGTCTTCCTCCTTACTGCTTTCTGTGTGCTCCTTTAGAAGATCATCACAAGTTTTCGTTAAGTCGAATAGCAACATTTGCTTCATCAGAATCGGCACCAGAAGATTGTATTTGTCTGCAAATGGCAGAAGCAAAACTATAGTACCTAATACTAATGTAAGATAAGTATTTATTTCCATTACCAACACCATCACAAACTAGGCTTTTCATCTATACAACAACACGAGGTTTGATTGAGGGAACTGTACCGACGAAGGTCTTATCGTTCCGAGAGCGAGAGGAGGACAGGATAGAAGAAACCCAGCCGTTCCGAGAACGAAACTTCTGTGTTTAGGATAAAGTTCGCCCCAGGAATCGAACCCGCAGCATAGCGCAGCCGTGCTTCTAGGTTGTCAAATTTAACCAGGTTGTCAAAATATTTCACTTTTACCTTACGAAGTTAAGTATTTCGTGAACAATCGTGAACGTGATTGCTGTATGAAAGTTTCAACTAATTGATTTTGATGATATTGTAGGAATTGATTTGATATAATTTTATTCAGCAAATAACGTATGCATACTTACTTATCTTGCTGTTGAGCTTCGTCACTCTATCTTTCCATTTGTTTATTTGAGATTTCCACAGATCCATGTCTTCATAGGTTATCGGTTTCGACAGTTTCTGCTTCACGCCATGTATTTCCCGCAGAAGACACTCTTTCTCTTCTCGTATTTCTTTCTGTAAGGTAATCCACTCAGGTGCAAAACCATTCTCAATGAGGACCTGAAGAAATACACAAATAAGCCAGCCTAGTTAGCTTGTAGGGTAGCGCGTCTGATATTGCAGGTATTTTAATTCTCTCAAGAGATGTGGCTAATCAGTGTTTCAATGAAATAATCGGCGCAAATGACCTTACTATCATAAGTGTTAAAGCACCTATCCAAAAAATTAAATAAATAAAAATAAAAGAAAGGTTACCAACATACATACCTGATTCAATTTGTGAGTGGTGAAGTCTACATAGGGATTGATATCTATTTTTTGTGGCAGAGGTTTCCCATGACCTGATAAGTTGTCAAATTCACCTCGTGACATAGATTCTTGTATGAGATCTTCAACTAATCTGTCCATTCCATACCTATTACAGAAATGAAAAGAAACAGGTATTTTATATCTACAGTACAGACAATATTAACGTACTATTACTCTACTTCAAATTAACATTGTAACATACCTTGCTACTTTTTTTTAGGGTTTATGGTAAGATGTGTCACAGGTCACAGGTAGGGGGTTCTTTTTTGAGATTTTAATGCTGTGGTCTGTTGGAGCACTTGGAGTCACAAGAAAAGGCTAAAACTTCATGGCAATTTCTTCCATTAAAAATAATACCTAATAATAAACAAACACATTAGTAAGGAATAGGCACTTCTCAAGAAACCCAGCCCTGGGAAAGATTATATTAAATACAATTTACCTATAACTATAAGTGGTAGGTATGCAAATACAAACCTGGTCTTTATATTTTTAGCTCTCTGTTTGTCTTTAACAATCAATGTTTGAACATCTCTTGCATTGAGCTTGTTAATACGGTGTTCATATACGTTTTGTACAGCTGTTGATGCTTTATGTTTCTGATATTGCTTTTCTCGTTCACTGGGAGTACCTGACCCAATACCATCAAAACTCAGATATTGTCGATGTTGAGGTGCTGTGTGCTGAAACATTTCATTCAAAGTGTAATGTCTGGGTAAATGAAGTGAGTTTAACTCTAAGATTGAGCAATGATTGGCTAAAATTTTGAAAAAAAAAACTTTTTTTTTTTTTTTTTTTTTTTTTTTTTTTTTTTTTTTTTTAATCAAGCTAGGTTTAAAAGTAGGAACCTCGTTATTAAAACATTATTTAATAAAATACCTATTACCTATATACGTACTTGTAAATTCCATTGAGACGGCCAGCAAGTCGAATACATTGAAGAAAACTGAGCACAGGACGAAACCTAACTTCTTCATTTTGTCGAGAGAAAATCCGTCAATCACAAACACATTAAACCAAAACAATTTTTAGAGCACAAAATAAATTAACACTGTTTTAAATTTATTTTTTAATCCTTTTTAATTATATTGATCTCCTACGTGAAAATAATTAAATAATAATAAGAAGAAGAATAATTAAAAATAATATTCGTAAAAATTCTACTGTCACGAAAAAGAAATGAAACACGCACGCAGTGAACACGTCCCTACCACAACAGGTAAAAAACTAAAACCACAACAGTTCAACCTCAGAATGTCCCATGTTTTAGATCAGGACGAGTATTCATGATCAATGATCATTAAAACAAAGTTACAATATACGAGTACATTCTACATTCACATATTGTGGATATACCAGAGGCGGGTCGTCGGATTTTCAAAAGGGGAAGCTAAAAACCCATAAATATGTAGAGTATGCCGATCTATTGGTGGTCTAAGTTCGCGGCCACAACGGAGACCATAGACCATGGACACTCGCCGAGACCATCGACCATCGCAGAAAAAATACTCAGCTTGATTTCTTGATTTTCTCCGAGGTTTGGTACTATGGTCAAGACTCCGTTGAGGACGCTTCTATTCATTACCACGGTTTATTTTCTCTTGGGTCTGTACTAGGCTATCGTTGGTTCCCTGTTGTGGACACCCACTTATAATTCAGGCTATTCGCTATTTTCAGCAATATTGATAAGTAAAGGGAGGTGAGAAAAAGAACAGTAGAGAGGAAGGAAAGCGGTTCTTCCCTAGCTTTTCAGGAAGACACGCCACCGGAGACCATAGACCATGGACACTCGCCGAGACCATCGACCATCGCAGAAAAAATACTCAGCTTGATTTCTTGATTTTCTCCGAGGTTCGGTACTATGGTCAAGACTCCGTTGAGGACGCTTCTATTCATTACCACGGTTTATTTTCTCTTGGGTCGGTACTAGGCTATCGTTGGTTCCCTGTTGTGGACACCCACTTATAATTCAGGCTATTTGCTATTTTCAGCAATTGATAAGTAAAGGGAGGTGAGAAAAAGAACAGTGGAGAGGAAGGAAAGCGGTTCTTCCCTAGCTTTTCAGGAAGACACGCCACTATATAGTATCTATACAATATAATTATTATACAATATACATACATAGTTATACAATATACGTATACACAGTATGAAGCCATTGCATTCTCAGTGAGGTATTTAGGTGTATATGTGGACGACATCCACTAGTATAATTATTATACAATATACATACATAGTTATACAATATACGTATACACAGTATGAAGCCATTGCATTCTCAGTGAGGTATTTAGGTAGGTATATGTGGACGACATCATAATTATTATACAATATACATACATAGTTATACAATATACGTATACACAGTATGAAGCCATTGCATTCTCAGTGAGGTATTTAGGTATATGTGGACGACATCCACTAGTCAGTAACAGTGCAGACTGGAGATAGTCGGGGGGAGCTCATTATGCACTGTGCAGACATGAAAGAATGGCTATTTAACCCTTTCTGCGACCAATGACAGCGCTACAAGCTGACTTTAAACTCGGTTTAAGTAAAAAAAAAAAAAAAAGAAAAAAGAAGTTTGATAGAGGGAACTGTAATTGCTAAAGTCTTATCGTCCCGAAATCGAAGAGAGAAGGAAGAAAGGATAGGAGAAAGCCAGCCGTTCAGAGAACGAACATTATCCGTTCAGGATAAAATCCGCCCCGGGTGGCAGACATGAAAGAATGGCTATTTAACCCTTTCTGCGACCAATGACAGCGCTACAAGCTGACTTTAAACTCGGTTTAAGTAAAAAAAAGAAAAGAAAATAAGTTTGATAGAGGGAACTGTAATTGCTAGTCTTATCGTCCCGAAATCGAAGAGAGAAGGAAGACAGGATAGGAGAAACCCAGCCGTTCAGAGAACGAACATTATCCATTCAGGATAAAATCCGCCCCGGGCAAGAATCGAACCCGCGGCCTAGCGCTTACAAGGCAGACGTGCTACCAACCAAACTAACTAGGCTGGCGTTCGCTTTAAGTAATCTAATTGGTTGATTAAAAAAAAAAAAATCGTTAATGATCGTCAGAAAAAAAAATACCCATCATATATTATAAATAGATCTATAGGAGGAGCTTCTTTCAATATGTTGGTTCTGACGATCTGCATTTTATTGGGGAAGCACTTACTAAGTATAAATGAATTTCAAAGTTGCGAATGAAAGGGTTAAGTTCAAAACTACATAAACTACACTACATATAAACTCCATTACACATTAATGTTATATTAAAAGTTTATGACTCTTAAAGATCGTAAACCTATAGGCAGGTTGGACTAGAGGTAGTGAAAGGCTACCTAATACAGTGATACCAATTCTAAGCGCCATCAGCAGTATATTAAGAACTATGAAAAGAATTTACATACAGGGTGACACCCGAAAGTTACTCAACGCGACGGTGAACTTTTACTTGAAGATCAATTCAAATCGTTGCTTTTCATGTTCTTTGAACATATTCCGGCACATTTCCTTTCATTATTGAGTCATAGCAAAAAGAATGGTGAAACGAAATATTCTACAGTAAAAAAGACCCATACGGAGTCTCCAAAGGTCCGATCGGGGTAACTTTTACTTGAAGATCAAATCGTTGCTTTTCATGTTCTTTGAACATATTCCGGCACATTTCCTTTCATTATTGAGTCATAGCAAAAGAATGGTGAAACGAAATATTCTACAGTAAAAAAGACCCATACGGAGTCTCCAAAGGTCCGATCGGGGCACCCAATGATCAAATTGTCTTTTATGTGTTGAACATAGCCAAGTTTAATAACAATTAGAAACTGGACAAACCATTCAAGGGTTGTGAAAGCAACACGTAACACATCATAAACGAATGCAAAATCGCACAAATGGAAACCCAAGTTCATGATAACGTGAAACAATGTAGGTACAGAAATGGACAACCCGGTACAAATGTTTCAGCAAGTATCCTCCAGTCTCCATTAGAGAACTCGTTCTATATCTAGACATTGGAACCAGATATAAAAATATACGAAAGAAAATATCTGCATACTTACATAGTTTTGAATCTCCCAACAAGAACTCCCAATATGCCTCGAGGACCATGGAAGATTCGCTCTTTCTAATCAATTTGAAACCTCAATGTTAAGAGACGCTTACATCTAAGAACTGATGAGATTCATTACGACTATTTTTACCTTCGGGTGTTGGCATGTAAAGAAATGCGTGCATATCTAAGAACTGATGAGATTCATTACGACTATTTTTACCTTCGGGTGTTGGCATGTAAAGAAATGCGTGCATGAGGGTGGTGCCATTCTTTCTGGATCTGTACCACCAATGTCACGGGCAACCCATCTGAAATGTAAGTAATAAGTATTTATTGATTAATTACGGGTGGTGCCATTCTTTCTGGATCTGTACCACCAATGTCACGGGCAACCCATCTGAAATGTAAGTAATAAGTATTTATTGATTAATTAAGGGAACTTTATTTACTTATTATTTTTATAAACAAGCAAACAGAGGATGCTGAGCCCTGCCCTCATTATTCATAGATAGATGGCTATCACATGATACTAGCTAAGTCAGGGTTCCTATTACTTGAGTTCAAATCATGGTAAAATTGGAATGATTTCACAAAACTTTCTTTGTTTTGTGCAAGGTACATGATCAAGGATAAAACATAGTGAAAAAAAGTTATACTTAGATAATGATAGTGAGAAAATAGTAGTAACCTGGCACTCTCCAGAGTTGTAGCAGCACTGACCACTGACTCCAATCCAGCACCATCCAGTTTGGGACTCCAAATACCAAGAACTTTCACTTTAGGGAATATCTCTGGTTTGAATTCTCGGTATTGAAGGTTTGTATACAGGCCTTCCATTGCCCCCAGTAGAGTGACCACTTCACTCTTGGGAAAATTGGGGTCTGACGGCAAAGCTAACAAGGGCTTGGTAATGCCGGCTTTCAGGGCCCGGGCAATACCCTTTTTGGCAGCCTCAGCATAACTCCTCACATCATCATACTCTTTGGTCATATTACCCGTGGGGGCATACACAAATCTGCTTGCTGGCAGACTTGAATGTAACAAGGTGATATCATCATTGAATCCCTTGTCAATCTGTAAAATAATAAAATAATTATCCAATTTTTTTATTGTTGTTATTTTTAAGGAAGTTGTTGTTTCAGAAGCTTTAGCTTTCACTGAATGGCAATAGCAGAATAAAGAATAGGTATCTTTTGTATCTGCTATACACCGGGGTGATGGTCTTTAGCTCTAGCCATGTTAAATTGGCTGGCTTGTCATGAACTGCAGTCAACCATCGTGAGGACTTGTGCTTGGTCTTTAAAAGCAGAGAGAACCCTTTGAAGAACTGCCAGCTAGCTAGGCCGGTTAGGGTTAGCTGTTCTCCTCCCTGTTTATAGTCCCACAGCCAGACACTCCAACATCCCCTAGCCAGACCAGAGGAAGTTTTATTAATCACCTACTTGATATCATAATTATCACAATTTATTCATTTTTTTTTTTTGTAGTGCTAAAATTCTAAAAGTAAAGTAAGATGAAGGGGAGAGGAAGAGAATGAGATTATTTAAAATTTATAAGTACCTTTGACTGCTCTTGCAAGAGCTTGATGATGGGTTGTGGATAGGCAGCATCTTCAGGTACTTTGTTGGACACTAGAACAATACCATCATAGTCGGAGCTTTCTAAACTAGTGGCAGTTTTAACTTCATAGGGCAAACTGTGGAGAAAAAAAAAATGTTACTTTTAAAAATGAAACAAAGGAACAAAGCCCAGCCACAAACAATTAATTAGCCATGGACATTATTTTCTCCAAAATACAAGCAGAGTACAGACATTTTTTTTTTTTTTTTTAACATTTCAGCTCATAACTTCATAACGTTAGTAGGTCATTATACAACTTGTATAGTGACCTGGCAAATCTAGGGGTGATTCAGCAGAAATGATCTAGTTTTTCCTTTATCATAGGGAAGTCCACCTAAGGTAAACATAAATTTCATGGGTGTGAAACAGTGAAGATGTAGAAAAAAAGTAGGTAGCTGAAGAGTGGTTTTCATTTTACTTACTTTTGCCCAGGAGGAAGTGCCATGAAGACTTGGTTTCGTAGAGAGAGCTAAACTCTAGAGAAAATTACCGATTTACAAGGAGAGTTTGCCCAGGAGGAAGTGCCATGAAGACTTGGTTTCGTAGAGAGAGCTAAACTCTAGAGAAAATTACCGATTTACAAGGCCACGCGCAACCGTGCTCAACTTCAGTGATCCATGCGGAACTGGTGCTTTCAAGGAGCTATCGCTGCTGGTATATGCAATGTTGTTGGGGGAAAAAAAAATGTGTGTGTGAAAAGAATGCCAACTACAGCGCTTTCACTAAATTAAAAGCAGTGCATATTGCATACGTGACTAATTTGAAGGGGCAAAATTGTAGGTTTCTGAAAAAATGAGTCCATTTTTTCAGATTTAGGAGCAATTTTGCACTGAAATTACATTTCTTTCAAAAATCACTAGATTTTGACCTCAAATCACTAAATCACTAGATTTGCCAAGAATTCACTAAATTTAGTGAAAAATCACTAAGTCTGGAGACACTGAGCAAGGCTAGTGTTGGGAATAATCGATTATGATAATCGATTAATCGATTATAATTGATAATCGTAATCGTAATCGATTATAAAAAATAATCGAAAGTATAATCGATTATGAAAAATAATCGGAAAATCACATTTTGGTATTTTTTGCCAATGGAGCAGTTGCAAATGGGTAAAAATTATTAATAAATGGTCGATTCCTATGTAAAAAGTTGGGAAAAAATCCAAATCTGAGGTCAAAACTCCGAAAAAATAACTTATAAGGTCGAAAATTCAATTTTTATTTTCCGTTCTAATGAAAGAGTTCAAATATGTGTGACGTCAGACTTTACGCAGTTGTTTTTTTCGTCCGTTAGGTAGCGCCATAATGCAAGCGCGCTAGCGGAGGAGCAGAAAGAACTGCGCAGAAACGTATGCGCACAAACACATTAATGCGTTGCCTGCGAGGGAGCTTTGCTCGGGACATTTGATGTGACGTCATCGCCTACGGGAGCGTATGCCGTGACGTCAAAGTTCACGATTTACCGGCATTTTTTTAATCGATTTATCTCGGGATCTAGAAGTCGTAGAAGAAAAACAAAAATTCCGTTGGTCCTCATTTTTCCTGCTCGGTTGAATGTGATGTGCTAAAAGTACAAGAAGTGCCCCCCTCCCCCCTAGGGTAAGGCACTTTTCTCATGACTTTTCTACGTATTAGAATAATCGATTATTAATCGATTAATAATCGATTAATCGATTATTTTTTATAATCGATTATTGATAATCGATTATGTGAAATAATCGATTATTCCCAACACTAGAGCAAATAGAAATTAAAAAGAAATTTTAATTTCTCTTCTTCAAAATGTTGCGATATCGATATATCGAAAAATTCGATAAATCTAAAAATCGATAATTTTTCTTTCGATATATCATAGGGAATTTTATGAGTGGAGGGATTTTTAAATCTTTCGTTTCAGATTTAGGAGCAATTTTGCACTGAAATTACATTTCTTTCAAAAATCACTAGATTTTGACCTCAAATCACTAAATCACTAGATTAGCCAAGAATTCACTAAATTTAGTGAAAAATCACTAAGTCTGGATACACTGGTGATTGTTTTTCTTGGTTTATGTTTGATTTTACTATTTCTCCAGTGTTGCCAAACGTTTAAAAAATCAAGGGGAAATAAAAAATCCCTCTTGTGCTCGTTGTATTTTAAAAATCCCACGTGTATTGAATTTGGCCGCTTTTTTTGAAAATTTCAATTCTTCTAGATAATCAGGATCCAAAGTCCAAACATTTTTGAACTTCAAGTAGGTAGAGAAGTAATCTTTGAAGCTCAAATATCTCTAGTTGATACGATTTTACCTGTATATTTCAGTGTTGTGTAAAATTTATGGAGCTTGGATCTGTTAGATACTTTCTGAGAAGCAACTCTACCCTCTGGTACTCTCTGAAAAGGAAATTCACAATATTTTGCAATGTACAGTTTGCAAGAGGAAAATATGACCCAAAAGAAGATTATTCAGTAAGTAACAAACTCTTATGTTATACCCTGCAATCACCAATCACTACCAATATCATTGATGATAGATATTAGGTGTGTATTATTATTTTGTTTATTTGGCTAGGGGACTTTAAACAGGGAGGAGACCAACCTAATCTGGCTGTTGGACTTTAAAAAGGGAGGATACCAGCCTGAAGAGTTGCAATCAAATTTATACTAAGTATGAATAAATTACCTACTTTATAATATCCCATTCAAACTATTTCTCTATAGCCTGTGGAATTTTAATTTTCAGAAGTATTACGAGTCATTAGGACTTCCAAATGAAAGTGATCAAGAAGCTGTAAGACAAAAGTTCATCAGCTTGGCTAAGAAGTATCATCCAGACAGTGGGTCCCCTGATGCTGATACAGAGAAATTTCAACAAATTGAAGCAGCATTCAGAAAGCTGAGAGAAAAATTTTGGCTTGAGAGAAAAAAAGCAAATGAGGTTGGGGGAGAGTTTGGATTGTTTCATGAAGACAAAGAGAAAGTAGAAGTCGTGGATCAAGATATCAAGGTAAAAATTATTTTATATCATTTATCTGTCTCAGAAAATAACGACTTAAGATAGGAAGAAAAAATACCAACCTATCATAAGTAAGGGCACGGTTGGTCCAGTGCTTGCTTGCCATGCCACAGTCCCGGATTCAAATCCCTCCATCAACAAAAAATTGTACTTGTTTTTCACCCTGTATGCAAATTCTTTTCATAGTTCTTAATATACTGCTGATGGCGCTTAGAATTGGTATCACTGTATTAGGTAGCCTTTCACTACCTCTAGTCCAATAATTCCAGAACCAACCGTAGAATCGTGTAATCGCTTAGGTTCCGGATTCGATTTCCGCACGGGGCGAACTTTACCCTTAAGTCCCTAAACAGATGAGGTTTGTTCTCGGAACGGCTGGCTTTCTTCTACCCTGTTCTCCTCTCTTCGATTTCGGACGATAAGACCTTCTTTATTAGAATTCCCTCCATTAAATCTTTCTCCCCCCCCCTCTCTCAAAAAGAAAAAAAAATCCTGATTAGTACTCTACTACTTAGTATAGCCTGCCTTTGGGGGGCTCTAAGTTTCGTCCCTCGTGAAAGTCCGTCTTTTGGACCGGGGGTCTAAAAGACGGGGTTTGAACTAGGGGGAGGGGGCCGCGATTTCTGCCCCCTCGGGTCCGGCTTCCCTTCTGGGCGCCCTGCGTATGCTCTATGTTGTTCTGTATTAAAAGCATTACAATAAAAAGAGCCTGAGTTATACATATTTATGTATCCACATTTGCACAAATAGAATTCATTATGCATGAGATTCTTCAATTCCACAAGTCATTCAGAGTTGGGAAGAGAAAAAGCCACAAAACTTAATTCATATCTACCAACCTACCTACTAATTTTGAAATCCCTTTTATTTTCCTTTTTCCCGGTCTCACAAACGGAGTTTACAGTTTTAAACTTCAGTTAACCCGGTTAAATCTGATCGATTGTTTTCAATTTTTTTTTTATTTTTAAATCCAGTTAATCTAGTAAATCAGAAGTCAGTTTAACTTAAACTAAGTTTAAACTCAGATCATCATCAGCCTACTCTTTCTCCCTCATTCTATCCATGATCATGTCTCAGAGATTACTCGGGAATGAAGATGTTTGGGCAGCAAAATATTTATCTTGAAGTACAACTGAACTACATTGAACTGGTTGTATTTCTCATCCGAATCCCGATACAGAATAGGTTCTATTGTCTATTCAAGTCTATTATTGTACCTATTCTGCTACAGACTAATCTAAAGAACAAAACCCAGAAGTTTATTATTATTATTATTATTAGAAGGAGGAGAGAGGAGAACAAAGCAGGAGGAGACGGTTCATAGGGAAATTTTTGTTGAATGGAAAGTGTAGAAAGAAAAAGGAATCCTGTTACAGGAGGCATTTTTTTCGTCGTCTTGTCGACCGTCCCGAAATTGAAGAGAAAAGGAGGACAGGAAAAACTAGCCGTTCTGAGAACGAACTCTGTCTCTTTTGGCGGGCGGAAATCGAACCCGCGATCTAATGGCGGCGCTTCTAAAACATATATATCTAAATTAGCCAATAGCCATACATAAATACTTATAGGTCCATGGGTAAAGGTATCTAATGAATGAAGTAAGGTCATGATGTGCAGTAACAGTGAAAATCGATAATCGATAAGATAGACACGGTATTGGTCGATCCCATTTTGGTGTGCAGAAGTTATTGTTTACTTCAATGGTCGATACGCCTTCCCGTACAAATTACGGATGGCCCGCTACTTAAGGTTTCAAATTACCTGTAATTCAATTTGGCTCTTAAAGGTTTTTACATTCGCCTCTGTTCCTATCTTGTTCCTTTTCAATTTCAGAAATTCTGGTTGTGGTTTTAGTTTTTTACCTGTTGTGGTAGGGACGTGTTCACTGCGTGCGTGTTTCATTTCTTTTTCGTGACAGTAGAATTTTTACGAATATTATTTTTAATTATTCTTCTTCTTATTATTATTTAATTATTTTCACGTAGGAGATCAATATAATTAAAAAGGATTAAAAAATAAATTTAAAACAGTGTTAATTTATTTTGTGCTCTAAAAATTGTTTTGGTTTAATGTGTTTGTGATTGACGGATTTTCTCTCGACAAAATGAAGAAGTTAGGTTTCGTCCTGTGCTCAGTTTTCTTCAATGTATTCGACTTGCTGGCCGTCTCAATGGAATTTACAAGTACGTATATAGGTAATAGGTATTTTATTAAATAATGTTTTAATAACGAGGTTCCTACTTTTAAACCTAGCTTGATTAAAAAAAAAAAAAAAAAAAAAAAAAAACTGGAAATCGCAGGAAAACTGTTGGTCGCATGAAAAACAGTAGGAATTAAGGAAAATAAACCGCCTTTAGCATTCTGCGAGTCTTCAAAAAATTCTTTGATTTGACTGGTTAGCTGGTTTTTACCGGAGGTACATTTTGGCAAAGGTTCACAGAAAAAACATGGAAATTCTCTATTCTCTCAGAAATCAATTGGTACATTTGCCATCTCCACTAATTTCAATGTAGTGAATGGTGGATATGCCAAATGCACCTATTAGTCTTTCCCTCCAAAGTGAAAGTTGTGTGTTATCAAGAAGAATAATACAAAATACTTTAGACACACATATGTATTTATGCACATAACTTCAAATTTTCCTTGATATAGTCGAGATTTTGAGATGGCAATTTTTTTGTTGAGACGGCAAAAGTACAAGTAGATATCATGCAATACTGTTTTGGACTATTGTGGCCTTTCTTTCTTTCTCTCTCTCTCTCTCTCTCAGTAGATATCATGGCAATACTGTTTTGGACTATTGTGGCCCTTTCTTTCTTTCTCTCTCTGTCTCTCTCTGTCTCTCTCTCTCTCTCCCTCCCCTCCAAGAGATTCCACATAGGTACCGTACCATATTCCCTAGTGGTAGGAAGGTTAGAATGCACACCTAATTGTCGCGACGATACATTGAGAAAAGTACTACATTGAAAAATCCACCAGGTCGCAATGTTTTCTTTTCAAGCCCGCAAATCTCAGACCGCAAAGATATGAAATATCAATAAACTCGAAACTCAAGCTTTATCTTACCAGGCAGAGTAAAAATATTAGTGGAAGTAAATATAAACATAGTGGCGGACATTTGTGTGATGTTCAAGAACGCGTTGGCCCCTATGTTATGCGCTTACTAATGAACATATATAAGTGTTGATAGAGAGAACGGGAAGCAATAAAGGTCTCATTTTCCCAAATCAAATAAAGGAGGACAGTATCAGGAGAAACTGACCTCTCTCCTAGAAGGAACCTTATCATGTTTAGAATAAAGGTTTGCCCCGGGTGGAATCGAACCTGCAACCTAGCACGTTTACAAGGGGCAAGCGCTTTACCTTCTATATTTACCCTCGAAGGCTAGCTGATAACTAAGAGGTTAGGCCGTTGAGGTTTTTAATTCATTTTATTTTAATTTTTCGCGGTGGCGTCAATTGGAACCGATTTTTAATGTTTTAGTTTAGTTCTTAGACTTATTACGGTTATTAGTCTTATTTTACTTAGGGAGTATCTTACCTAAAGATTCTTCAATTAATCCACTTTACCTACTTCAAAAAGTTTGGGGCCTGCGTTCTAAGTCAGCTTAGTTGGTAGTGCGTCTGCCTTGTAAGCGCTAGGCCGCGGGTTCGATTCCCGCCCGGGGAGGATTTTATCCTGATGGGATAATGTTCGTTCTCGGAACGGCTGGCTTTCTCCTATCCTGTCTTCCTTCTCTCTTATCGTCCTTCGGGAGGATAAGACCATAGCAGTTACAGTTCCCTCTGTCAAACCTCTTAAAAAAAGTTTTGGGGTCAAATATAGTTATTTACTCCTAGCTGTAACTTAGGTGACTGCTGTGAGGTTTATGCATGCGAGCTTTAAACCACTCCACTGTGTCTGTTCTCAAGTTCAGAATTCCTGCCTATAGGTTTACGATCTTTTACGAAACTTAGAGCCCCCCAAAGGCAGGCTATACTAAGTAGTAGAGTACTAATCAGGATTTTTTTTTCTTTTTGAGAGAGGGGGGGGGGAGAAAGATTTAATGGAGGGAATTCTAATAAAGAAGGTCTTATCGTCCGAAATCGAAGATAGGAGAACAGGGTAGAAGAAAGCCAGGCCAAATTCAATACACGTGGGATTTTTAAAATACAACGAGCACAAGAGGGATTTTTTATTTCCCCTTGATTTTTTAAACGTTTGGCAACACTGGAGAAATAGTAAAATCAAACATAAAGTACATAAACCAAGAAAAACAATCACCCTTTTCAATTTTTTCCTGGGACAGTTGGACTAGAGGTAGTGAAAGGCTACCTAATACAGTGATACCAATTCTAAGCGCCATCAGCAGTATATTAAGAACTATGAAAAGAATTTGCATACAGGGTGACACCCGAAAGTTACTCAACGCGACGGTGAACTTTTACTTAAAAAGTAGCTTGTTGTAGGGATAGAAGGACTCTTGAGCTTCATTCAATCTGTATAGAGAACTATAGACAAATAAAATTTAATGAACAATCGGTGATTTTCAAATGTTGGGCTAGTTAATATTAGACAATTTTCTTAGTTTTTATCTAAGAATGCATTCGACGATTAGATGAAGGTTAAACTTTAATCGTATCCTAGGTTAACCATATTAGACAATTTTCTTAGTTTTTATCTAAGAATGCATTCGACGATTAGATGAAGGTTAAACTTTAATCGTATCCTAGGTTAACCTATGTAGGTAAGGTTAGCTGGGAGTTCAACCTCAGAATGTCCCATGTTTTAGATCAGGACGAGTATTCATGATCAATGATCATTAAAACAAAGTTACAATATACGAGTACCAAATCTAGTGATTTTCAAGTCAAATCTAGTGATTTTTTTTCCTTGAATCTAGTGATTTTTTAAAATTTGGAGTGGAGACCCTGACAATCACCCTTTTCAATTTTTTCCTGGGACAGTTTTTTTTTTATTTCTGTCCAAAATGGTAAGTTTATCCTCTTTTATCCAAAGGATCTTACTCTCTACCGTTCATAGGACCAAAGCGTTAAATTGACCGCTCAGTTACTTTTACTTATTATTTATTTTGTTAGCTAAGAGGAAACTCTGGCCGTCTCGGTGATAGACTCAACAGAGTAGGCTCCTACCCGAAGGTCCAATTTACCTATGTACCGCACCTAACCAGGATTAGAACACCTGAAAATTCCACTTCGTCACCTATTTAATGGGCTACTTGCATTTGAGGGCATCTTTTCATCAAAACCGTTTGCTCCTTCCAGGTTAACGTACCCAAACAACGGAGAACATTCTGTAAAAAATGTAAGATCCATAAGGTTCACAAAGTAACTCAGTACAAAAAGTCCAAGGAACGTAAAGCTTGTCAAGGTAGAAGACGTTACGACAGAAAACAAGCCGGATATGGAGGTCAGACAAAACCCATTTTCAGAAAGAAGGTAAGTTAAATATCTGCTCAACTTAAATTTATGTCATGTCTTACGGAAGATTTGGTTGGCACATGTCATTCATTTGCTTTGTATTTGCTGACAACTGAACACATTCCAGATAGATATTTTGTCAGGTTTTACAGTTCTGTGTACCACTGGAGTTCCTATTATAGTTTTATTTACATGTATTATTCAAATATCTCAATATTTTCTATTTCAGGCTAAGACAACAAAGAAAATTGTACTGAGAATGGAATGCACTGAATGTAAATACCGCAAACAATTGCCCCTGAAGAGATGCAAACATTTTGAACTTGGTGGTGACAAGAAGAGAAAGGTAAGAATTCAACAGTTAATTTATTATTTTTTTTCAATAGGTACAGACAAAAATATAAAATATATGCACATATACCTATTATCTTAGTTGGTCAGTCTTCAATCCTACATTCCCCCCTACATCTTTCAATCTTGTATCAGAATTAATGGAGTAGTTGCAAGTGGGCAAAAATCAGTAATAAATGGTCAATTCCTATGTAAAAAGTTGTGAAAAATCCAAATCTGAAGTCAAAACTCTGAAGAAAAAATAGTTAGCTGTTGAAGGTTGAAAATTCAATTTTCATTTTCTGTTCTAATGAAAGAGTTCAAAGATGTGTGATGCCAGACTTCAGGCAGTTGCCTCAAAATGTGCCGAAACGTATGTGCACAAACACATTAATGTGTTGCCTGCAAGGGAGCTTCGCTTGGGACATTTGATGTGATGTCTTCGCCTATGGGAGCATATGTCGTGACATCAAAGTTCATGATTTACCAGTATTTTTTAAATTGATTTATCTCGGGATCTAGAAGTTGTAGAAGAAAAAGAAAAATTCCATTGGTCCTCATTTTTCCTGCTCTATGACTGAAACATCACCCAAGTAAGCACAGCTGATCTATTGGGTGCCAAAAATTAACCAATCTAATACAAAATATTTCTTTAGTCTTTATTTTTCATGCTCTCCTGTCTTTCTACAGTGCCCACCAGTAAGAATTTACCTGCAGGGTATTTGCTTTCATGGCATGTCATCAAACATCGGCATAGTTCAAAGCTATTAATGGACTCTACTTGTGTCTTTAGTAGAAGGAAGACAGAGTTATAAACCTAGTTAAAATGTATTTTATTAATTTACATATTAATAACAACAGGACTATTTATTAAACCCTTTTAAAACTGTCCCCAAATCGAGTTAGGTAATCAAAATCAGGACTTCTGAGTCAAATTAATTCCAAATCCAAGGTTGTCAAAGCCAGGAAATTTTTACTAATATCACCCCTTTGTTTGTTTTCTCTGTTGCAGGGTCAAATGATTCAGTTCTAGATGTATCATTAATTCTAACATTTTGTTTTTGTACTTGCTGTTCTGTTGATATTAAAATAAGGATCTATTCTACCTTGACATCCATCCCCAAGTAGTTGTCTTTGAATTTTTTCATTGTAGAATTTAAGTACAGTCACCTTATTTGTGTCTGTCATCAGAATAATACCTCTTTTCAACTCTTCTGGTACTCATGTACTGACTAGATCTGATAAGGGTTCTTTATGTATTAATAATTGTTAACCCAATAACATCCCAAAAACAATATTCCATCAGTACACACACACTAAAGAAAAAGTTTGTGTGAACCTACTATGTAAGTATGCATATCTGTAGTTTGTACTTTTGATTTTCAAAGAGAAGGATAGGTACTTTTCTACCTAGGTAGTTGGGGAATAAAAAAGTTCAGTATTTAGAAGTAGGTAATAGTAATGAAAAAGGTATCAACTCATGCTATATTTTTGGTCAGACTTGGAAAAAGTTGCGTGGAAGCACAGTTCCATTTCCATGTTGACTTGTGTGGGTTAAGAGATGGACATGGGTTTACTTGAGTACACATGGTTTAACTTTACAACTGACCAGTTCAACAACTTGAGTGTGTTAGTCATGAGGGGTTGTTGGTATGGACTTGTGCTTTTGCATGCTTCCTCCAGCTGGGCACTAGGCATTTCCAATTTCAATATTAGTCATGTGAGCTTCTTAAATCAAAGGTAAGAGATTTTTTGTAGGCAGTTTGAGTGGTGTACAGTTTGGTGTGAAATTGGAAATTGACCAGTGGGATGAGAGAAATTAATTTCATTGTTCCATTAGGATAAGTTTGGACTTATTTTTCTGGGGGCATAAACTGAGAATGCACCTGCTTGTTAAGCGACAGACATTAACTTAAAGCATTGGCAAATGCACTTGAACTCTGCTTAGGGAAGACAGCATCCTAATGGTCTCAAACATCATACACCTTCATGTACATAAGACCATATTTTGGTTTTGGTAGGCTTATTGCTACCCCCCCCCCTTCCTTTTTTGTGGTATTTAGGTAATAGAAAGTAAAAATAAATTCGAGAAGTCGAAAAGACACCTGTCGATGATTTCATATCGATTTTGTAATCGATATCGAATTCACAACCGGCCAACTCTACTGGCAACACTGGAAGGATGAATTTTTATTCAAAAAATAAACACAATACAAACACAGCACAGAACACATTTTAATTTTTCTACTTTTTAAAACATTAAAGTTCCCTTAATTAATCAATAAATACTTATTACTTACATTTCAGATGGGTTGCCCGTGACATTGGTGGTACAGATCCAGAAAGAATGGCACCACCCAAAGTAGAAGAGTACATCCTTGAGACATTCAAGAATACACCCTCCATCAAAATTAATATTATAAAAGACCCAAAGATTCTGGACAAAGAATATCCCTTGTTTTCTGCTGTCAACAGAGCTGCTAGTGGTAAGTGGATTTTCTCCTACATGTGATCTTTTTTGGGTTTAATGTTCTCACTTATTTGTGGGACATACCTTGGTGTACACAAATAGTGGTATTTTTATACTGTGATGATGTTGCAAAAAATGTTTCTAATTTTGATCAAGTGCTGTTCTATTTTTCAGTGATTGACAGACACCAGGGTCGTGTGATATTCCTGGAATATGAGCCTACCTCAAGTTCCCCCACCTCCTCTCTGTTTCTCGTGGGTAAAGGTGTAACCTATGATACTGGTGGTGCTGATATCAAGATCTCTGGTAACATGGCTGGTATGGCCAGGGACAAGTGTGGTGCTGCTGTTGTTGCTGGCTTCATGAAGGTAAATAGGGTCCCACTAAATACTTAGTAATATGAAAGTAGGTAAAAAAATATGTATAAGAGTATACTTTTGGCAGTTGGCTGTAGCTCTGTATGTATTTCAATTGAATTTTGGCAGATTTCAACTCCCCCCTGTAACTGAGGACCCCCTGTAAATCAATTTGAGAGTAGGTGCAAACCTATGTTTACAAAGAGAAAGATCTAATTTTAACCTGTTACATCATCCCTTTAGATTTGAACATCTTGTACATGTACACTACTTTTTGGACACCCTGTATTATTGGATATTTTTTTTTTTTTTTTTTTTTTTACATGTCCCTAGTATGAGTTCTATGTGACTCTTCTAGTGGGACTTGTTATCAACTATTTGTGCTCTTTCTTATCAGTAGGCTACTCTAAATAGTCTTCTATCATAATTTATCCTCTTATCAGTAGAGAACAAATTGCTGCAATGACTGATAGTGATAACATTGTTGTCAGATGCATAATTATATTATGCATTTATATTAGTCTGAATGTGATTAAAAGTCTGGCTGGGGAACTTTGAACAGGGAGTATACCAGCCTGAATTCCCCTTGCTTAAGAAATAGCAAAGGGCATCCACTCGTAAAATTTGTAGCCAAAACCAAATGTCAGGCCAAAGCAATCACCCTAGTTAGGGTCGATTGAGAGGCTGACAAAAAACGCCGATCCCGTCTGTACTCGGGAAAAGTAGAAGAAGACTGAATGTGATTAAAGCTAAAGAGTCCGATTGAGAGGCTGACAAAAAACGCCGATCCCGTCTGTACTCGGGAAAAGTAGAAGAAGACTGAATGTGATTAAAGCTAAAGAGTACTGGAAGGATGAATTTTTATTCAAAAAATAAACACAATACAAACACAGCACAGAACACATTTTAATTTTTCTACTTTTTAAAACATTTGAAAGTGTTTTACGAATACCTGAGTAAACTGCAGGTTACTGTTGAGTCCCTTGAATTATTCTTCAGTAGCTCAATTTCTTTTTCTAATACAATTTTAATGCTCTCATCCTAATAGTAGGGGTTTTTTAACATTTGAAAGTGTTTTACGAATACCTGAGTAAACTGCAGGTTACTGTTGAGTCCCTTGAATTATTCTTCAGTAGCTTAATTTCTTTTTCTAATACAATTTTAATGCTCTCATCCTAATAGTAGGGGTTTTTTATATAATGATCATCCACCCTTGTTTGATTGGCATAAGACAAGTGTTTTCCAATAGGTTGTGTATTCCAAAGTATCAAGCTAGGCTACTTTCTTCTGTGTTATCTTCGATGAGGTAAGTTCTAATACCTACCACTTGCACACCAATAGAAAAGAGGCAGGTACCTACTTTTGACAACACAAACTGCACAGCTATACTGTCACTAGATATTTCAGTATTGTTAGTTGTACCTAGGTGTCCTAGATATTGATAGTGTGAGTGATATTAAGAAGGATGTGGCTCCATGAATAGTTAACACTCATCATTCAGGCTTGAAAGTTCAAAGTGTAGCAAGCAGTCTAATCTTCAAGCAGAGGTGATGGTTTTTTCATTTATCACAGTGTTGCCGCTAAAGAGTCCCTTTCCCTAGCTATAGGCTACTACTATTATTTTTGTCCAATCAAAGTTCACTTCTATTTCTACCCTATTATTAACATGAAGTATTGGATTGCTTTTTATAGGCAGTGGCTATGCTTCAGCCGAAAGTACGAGTGGTGGGAGCGCTAGCTGTTGTCCGAAACAGTTGTGGTGAGAATTCTTATGTCTCAGATGAGGTGGTGGTGTCGCGGGCTGGCAAGAGAATCCGAGTGACCAACACAGATGCCGAAGGACGATTTGCCATGGCAGATGTTCTGGCCCATGTGAGTTAAAATCTTTTGAGCTTTTTATAGGCAGTGGCTATGCTTCAGCCGAAAGTACGAGTGGTGGGAGCGCTAGCTGTTGTCCGAAACAGTTGTGGTGAGAATTCCTATGTCTCAGATGAGGTGGTGGTGTCGCGGGCTGGCAAGAGAATCCGAGTGACCAACACAGATGCCGAGGGACGATTTGCCATGGCAGATGTTCTGGCCCATGTGAGTTAAAATCTTTTGGTCTATTATTGATCGAACGAAGTGCAGGTCTACGTTTTAACTAGACAGTTTTGCATTTGCTTTCTGTTTTGGATGTTGTTCCGCTATTTAAATCGCGATTGCCTGATCCTATTTTGACTCTTGCTCTTTAAGCTTTGATTAGGTGATTCTTGCTCTTCAATCCATGAGAGCCGAACTTTTTTTTAATCAATACCTGTCATAGTTTTTGAGTCATGGAGTGTGACTTTAAAGTAGGCTTCGGCTCTGGGGGGTTAAGCTTTATCTTTTCCTTGTTTTCCGTTTGCACAGATGGCGGAAAAGGCCAAGGACGCTGTGAACCCTCACCTATTTACCATTGCTACGCTCACGGGCCACGCCTGTCTCACGGTGGGCGAAGGCTATTCCATTGTAATGGACAATGGCCCAGCTCGTCAGGAGAACAATGCTGTCCTTCTATCAGAGACTGGGGAAGCCATGGGAGATCCCTTCGAGATCAGTCGCATTCGGAGAGAAGATTTCCGTTTCTTTAAGAGTAAGTTTGTAAAATTAGTAAGCCCAGTTAGCGTGATTTTCTATGTTTTCCCGTTTGCACAGATTTCCCATTTTTTTTTTTAAGAGGTTTGACAGGGAACTGTAACTGCTACTAAGGTCTCATCGCCCCGAAATTGAAGAGAGAAGGAAGACAAGATAGGAGAAAGCCAGCTGTTCCGAGGACGAACATTATCCGTTCAATAGCTCAAATTACATAATAGAATCGGCTCTGATTAAGCAAATTACTTGGGACATGCCTAATGGTCAAAAATTCCGACATTTGTAACAACAAAAACAGCAACTTCGGCCATTAGATATTTTAGAGCAATCCTACTTTATGGAATGCCTCCTTGGATAACTTCCTGATAAAACATACGACCATTATCGTGTACATGCCGTCTCAAATGAAACGCATTTATGATTATGTATATTAGTATTTTTAGTACAAAATTCATATTATTATTATTATCTAATCAGACTTTCGGTCGCGAGAAAACGGTACTGTATCAACTATTAAGTGCAGCCAAGTGCTCTTTTCCTTATCATATTATATTATGTAGATAAAACTGAGAGTGTACTAAGGTAATGTTGGGTAAGTCCCTTCACTCTCCGTACTGAAATAACTTGCGTATTTTTATATTGTAATGTCCACCTTAATATTATTTCAATAAAGTTTGGTTAACCCTTTTATTACTGGCATTTGCTTCCTTGAAAACTCATAGGTAGGTACACGTAATTATTAAATTCAGTATTTTTTTATTTACAGATTCATTAAATTATTAACACTTTATGTACAGATTAGAAGCGTTAAACGCTTGAATAAACTTCAATGGATATGTCATCTGTATGATACAACGTTTCTTTAAGAGTAAGTTTGTAAAATTAGTAAGCCCAGTTAGCGTGATTTTCTATTTTTTCCCGTTTGCACAGATTTCCCATTTTTTTTTTAAGAGGTTTGACAGGGAACTGTAACTGCTACTAAGGTCTCATCGCCCCGAAATTGAAGAGAGAAGGAAGACAAGATAGGAGAAAGCCAGCTGTTCCGAGGACGAACATTATCCGTTCAGGATAAAATCCGCCCCGGGCGAGAAACGAACCCGCGGGCCTAGCGCTTACAAGGCAGACGCGCTACCAACCAAGCTAACAAGGCTGGCTAATTATCGTGAAGGGTAGCATGCCCGACATGTGAGGAATTAGTCTTATCCGTTCAGGATAAAATCCGCCCCGGGCGAGAAACGAACCCGCGGGCCTAGCGCTTACAAGGCAGACGCGCTACCAACCAAGCTAAAAAGGCTGGCTAATTATCGTGAAGGGTAGCATGCCCGACATGTGAGGAATTAGTCCAAAGAATGCTATTCTTCCTGGCCTGTTCCTATTAAAATAGTTTCGTTTTGGCATTTCTTGTCACTCCCTTTGAGCCAGCCCTATAGTGTATCTCATGTCCTGATGTTTTTTGTTAAATTGTATCTCCGCAGGTAAATGTGAAGGAGAGGACCTGATCCAGTCTGGAATGAAATCTTCAGGTTCTAATTCCAGAGGACACCAGGGCCCAGGAGCTTTCCTTATTGGTGCTTCAGGTCTGGACAAGGTAAGCTCTACATTAGGCAAACCCAGAGAAACAGTATTTCTCCGATATGATAAATTCCTCAACACTAATACACTTATTCAGTAAGTATTGGTAATTAGAATCAGTTCCGAGTAAAATTACCCATTATATCCTAATTTTCTATGGATAATTTCCGTGTCTAATTAACACACTGCGTAATTTAAACCTCTAAATTAGAAACAGATTGTTTAAATGGTACAATTTCCGAAGTTAATTACAGTCGATTTTTCAAACTCTCAAATTAGAACAGATTAATTTAAATGCCACTCCAGCTAGCTGCCACAAATCCTAGAATTAATAACGAGGTAATTATTACTCAAATTAATATAATATCATAGGATAATGTGGTGCAATATTAAACTGTTGAGATAAAGGGACTGCATGTCCTAATTCGACAGTCTAAATAAAGCACTAATACTAATATAGAATTTAGGCCAAAGCATTTTGTCTCGCTGGAGCACGTAAAACTGAGACAAAACCAGCCCTGTCAAGCCACAGACAATAACACTGGCTCTTTTGAGGGTACCTGAATGGGACTATGGTCAAGTCCGTCTCAGGAAGTAGGGTACAACGACATAATTATGTACCTGAATATCCCTCATTAGACCCCAGAGCTAGCTCTCTGGCTTAGGTACCTCTTGGTATCCTCTTAATGGAATAATATATGGACTCACAGATTTTCTCCGGAATAAACCTGATTGTGCAGACTTCCTAGAGCTGCTTCAGGTGAATTTTAAAGAAACTGAGGAGGTTGAAATATACCAGTGAGGGTGCTTCGAGGTTCCCTCAAGGCCCGGGGATAGCAGCTTAACTCCAAACACAAAAAGCCCACACCGAGGCTTAGGTGTAGGGGTGAACAGCCCTAGAGGATGGGTTAAGCTACTACGAATCTAGGCCAAAGCAACGGCCAACCGTAAAAAGTCACCACTTTTGAAGATAGAAAAAAACGAGACTCCGTCAAAAGTCACCACTTTTGAAAAAAAAAAAAAGGTCAACCGTCAAAAGTCACCACTTTTGAAGAAAAAAAAAGGTCAACCGTTAAAAGTCACCACTTTTGAAGAAAGATAAAGAAAGGGCCAACCGTCAAAAGTCAACACTTTTGAAGGAAGAAAAAACCGAGACTTTTCTTGCTGTTTTGTTTCCAGTTCGGTCTAGATAACGCTAACAAGACGCTCAAATATACTCACTTCGATATTGCCCGCGCGGGCCGATACCCTGAAGAGCCCACAGGAAGACCTGTCGTGTCTCTTGTGTCTCACTATTTGAAGGATGCCTTCGTTTGAAAACCTCTCTCGTGGGAAGTGGCGTTTGCTGATCAAAAAATCTCTAGGGCAACTTTGCTGGGGTGAGCATTTGTTTTTCTTAGCAGCTAATGAGCTTAAAAGAACCTTTGTCTTATTTATTTTGTCTTGTAATGAGAAGTTAGAAGCGAATTGATGACTTTATTCTCCAAATAAATTGAATTCAATTGAAGATCTTGATTTTCATGCAGAGGTTGAGTTGCGTGTAGTTTGGCATTTAAGCTCTGAAAATATCAATCTTTTTCCTAATCCATAAAACTTCTTGAAAATTTGGATCCATTGGATTAAAATTATTGGACAAAGCAACGATGGTAAATTGAAATCCAAGTATCAACCCTTTTCCTAATCCATATAGCTGCTTGAAAAGTTAAATCCATTGGAATAAAGTTACCTATTGGACAAAGCAACAACGGTAAATTGAAATCCACGTCCTTTGTGTTTCCAGTTCGGTCTGGATGGCAACCAAACACTCAAGTATACTCATCTGGACATAGCACCCAGTTCTGGAGACTATCCACAAGAACCTACCGGCCGACCGCTTGTCTCTCTTATTTCTCACTATCTCAAGTAGTGCGTCCAACTAGGAGCCAAAGTAAACTGTGTACTACTTGCTGGATCGCATTGATAGCTCAAATTACATAATAGAATCGGCTCTGATTAAGCAAATTACTTGGGACATGCCTAATGGTCAAAAATTCCGACATTTGTAACAACAAAAACAGCAACTTCGGCCATTAGATATTTTAGAGCAATCCTACTCTATGGAATGCCTCCTTGGATAACTTCCTGATAAAACATACGACCATTATCGTGTACATGCCGTCTCAAATGAAACGCATTTATGATTATGTATATTAGTATTTTTAGTACAAAATTCATATTATTATTATTATCTAATCAGACTTTCGGTCGCGAGAAAACGGTACTGTATCAACTATTAAGTGCAGCCAAGTGCTCTTTTCCTTATCATATTATATTATGTAGATAAAACTGAGAGTGTACTAAGGTAATGTTGGGTAAGTCCCTTCACTCTCCGTACTGAAATAACTTGCGTATTTTTATATTGTAATGTCCACCTTAATATTATTTCAATAAAGTTTGGTTAACCCTTTTATTACTGGCATTTGCTTCCTTGAAAACTCATAGGTAGGTACACGTAATTATTAAATTCAGTATTTTTTTATTTACAGATTCATTAAATTATTAACACTTTATGTACAGATTAGAAGCGTTAAACGCTTGAATAAACTTCAATGGATATGTCATCTGTATGATACAATTTTTTTTTTTTTTACTCCGCCGGGAATCGAAACCGGTTCTCGCGTGCAACGCGAGCGCAGTGACCACTACTACGCCATGGGAGCTGACTCTGGCAAGTACCTATGTTAGTTTACTGAACTAGAGATAACACCAGACAATGAGATCAACTGTGTGAGGTGAGGACATCCCCGCTACCTCACGTCTTACCCCCAGGCATTCTATAATTGGCCCCGAGTATCTGGTCCACAATATGACCTCCCTCCTTCAGTCCGCTAAGGAAAGCCCCATGTACTGTAGCCGGATAGTTTCTTATCGTATGCTCCCCGGCAAAGAACAGCCTGGGGATATCTTTATCGTCCTTCACTGGGAGACCTAACGTGTCGTAATCCGAACCAGAAGCTCCTACCGCGACGAAAGAGTAAGAGCCCTTGGCAAACGGATCTGCCTTCCATCGCGTCACCACGGTCTCTTTCGGTTGAGGAACGGTATTGGTGGGAAATATGCCTGCAATCATGGAGAGAGATGCTTGATATACTCATAAATTATGGCTGATATTACACATTTTCTACCTAACTACCTACGCTGCCGCGCTGATCGGGAAACATCAATGTCGAATAGAGGTAATTGTAACAACGAACGTTCATCCCGAAATTGAAGAGAGAACAGCCGTTCCGAGAACGAACCTTTCTGTTTAGAGAAAGCCCGCCCCCCGAAGGTAATGAAATTTGCGACCTCGCGAGGTCGGTGTTTACCAGAATAGTAATACTGCTTATTTATACTGCTCGCATAGGACTTTTTTACCCCAGCGGTAGGCTACTACTATTATTGTGGTTAAATTCTCAAATTACAAATATTGAGGATAAAATTCCATACCTCGGCTGGGATTGAACCCACACCCTCCTGTTTACCAGGCGAGCGTCTTGACAACTACACCACCGAGGCAGGTAATATCTCACCTTTGAGCACAGCAATACAACGGCCCACTATGGTCTCGTCACTGACATCCTCTAGGATAGACGCCGCCTCCCCCGCTACTAGGGCCAGTAATACAGGGGCTTGGTAGAGATTCCAGAATAAGAATAGTTCTCCCCGTGAGGCCGTGGTGCTACCCACGTGACCGAATAGGTTCTCTGCCGGGTCCCAGAATATCTTGTCAAAACAGAGTACCACCTAAAAAGAAAAGATTTATTTTATCAACAAAAGGAACTAGGTGCCTTCTTATCTCGCGGACACGCAAGTAGTATCAACAAAATGTAACGAACAAGCAGAAAAGCTAGATGCAAAATCATCGAGTTAAATCTTCGGATTCAAACTCAATACAGTCAAATGAAAACATTAATTGCTTTCCTTACGTTAGGAATTTACGGACTATTTTGATAAGGCCTCTTTAGCAGGTCCATTTTTCTAGAGAGAGAGAAAGAGGACTAGATAGGAGAAAGCCGTTCTGAAAATGAACCTATCTGTTCAGTATAAAGTTCGTCCCCCGGACGGGGATCGAACCCGCAACCTAGCACTAACAAGGCAGACGCGCTACCTTCAAGGCTAACTAGGCTGGCTCCTTTGAAATACTAACCTTGTTCAGAAGTCCATAGCCCAGACGTCGGATGGACTTGACTTTCCAATCGGGAAGGGGTGGATTAAACAGGACATCTTTAGGTGGCTGTATGCAGGCTTTTAATATGCCTAGGGGCAGAGTACAAAGGACTCGATCTCCTGTGTAGACAGTCTCATTTTGACCTGTCTTGGGATCCACAGTCTTTACAGTGACACCTGATAAAACAAACAAAAATAATGTAAAAATTGGGCAAAACAAAAATGAGGCAGGGTGGAGGAACGACCAGACTAATTTGATTTGTATTTAAAAAATACCCAAGAGTCAGCCTAGTTAGCTTGGTTGGTAGAGCGTCTGCCTTGTAAGCGCGGGGTCGCGGGTTCGATTCCCGCCCGGGGCCCATTTTATCCTGAAGGGGTAATGTTCGTTCTCGGAACGGCTGGCTTTCTGCTGTCCTCCTTCTCTCTTCAATTTCGGGACTATAAAAACAGACCACCTATTATTTTACCTTTGCTATTGTAGTGAATCTCGGTGACACTGGAATTGAAGTGTACATCCAAGCCCTCTGCCAAAGCTGTAGGAACACAAGCGTATCCCTTCTTCACAGTCAAATGAGATCCTGTAAACTCGAAGTCATCATCCTGATCCCAATGTTTTAGTGAAAGTGAAGCAAGAGGTGTGGCATTAGCAAACTCCAGATTGGCAAAGTGCCAATCAAGTAATTGCCGATCCTTTACCGAGAGATAGACGTCGGCAGGCGGGTTACTTTCCATGGCATGCAGCTTTGCCTAAAGAAGAGATGTAAATTAATTTTCTCTATCATTGATGAACTAAGTTTTATTGTTTCCATATGCAGTCGAACCTGGATATAAGAGAAAATTTTCTGGGCCCTTCATTTTTGAGCCAAAAACCTGGATATAAGAGAAACCTTGCTTTGCCTAAAAAAGAGATGTAAATTAATTTTCTCTATCATTGATGAACTAAGTTTTATTGTTTCCATATGCAGTCGAACCTGGATAGAAGAGAAAATTTTCTGGGCCCTTCATTTTTGAGCCAAAAACCTGGATATAAGAGAAACCTCGATATAAGAGAATTTTTTTCTGGCCCAAGGTAATTGATTTACCTCTATATAAGAGAATTCTCTACTTTGGACCTCTATGTAAGAGAATTATCTACCTCGTACTTCTATGTAAGAGAATCCCCTTACCTCGGATGTCTATATAAGAGAATCCACTTACCTTGGACCTCTATGTAAGAGAATTTGTCCAAAAGTCACATTATAAGAGAAACTGGATTTAGTGGAAACCTGGATATGAGAGAAAAAAGGTCGGTTGCCTGGATTCTCTTATATCCAGGTTCAACTGTACCAAGTTCTTTTATATCAGGATAGTCTGAGTCCAACAACTCCTCTATGTAAGAGAATTTGTCCAAAAGTCACATTATAAGAGAAACTGGATTTAGTGGAAACCTGGATATGAGAGAAAAAAGGTCGGTCGCCTGGATTCTCTTATATCCAGGTTCAACTGTACCAAGTTCTTTTATATCAGGATAGTCTGAGTCCAACAACTCATACTGTGAAGCCACAGACAATAACACTGGCTCTTTTGAGGGTACCTGAATGGGACTATGGTCAAGTCCGTTTCAGGAAGTAGGGTACAACGACATAATTATGTACCTGAATATCCCTCATTAGACCCCAGAGCTAGCTCTCTGGCTTAGGTACCTCTTGGTATCCTCTTAATGGAATAATATATGGACTCACAGATTTTCTCCGGAATAAACCTGATTGTGCAGACTTCCTAGAGCTGCTTCAGGTGAATTTTAAAGAAACTGAGGAGGTTGAAATATACCAGTGAGGGTGCTTCGAGGTTCCCTCAAGGCCCGGGGATAGCAGCTTAACTCCAAACACAAAAAGCCCACACCGAGGCTTAGGTGTAGGGGTGAACAGCCCTAGAGGATGGGTTAAGCTACTACGAATCTAGGCCAAAGCAACGGCCAACCGTAAAAAGTCACCACTTTTGAAGATAGAAAAAAACGAGACTCCGTCAAAAGTCACCACTTTTGAAAAAAAAAAAAAGGTCAACCGTCAAAAGTCACCACTTTTGAAGAAAAAAAAGGTCAACCGTTAAAAGTCACCACTTTTGAAGAAAGATAAAGAAAGGGCCAACCGTCAAAAGTCAACACTTTTGAAGGAAGAAAAAACCGAGACTTTTCTTGCTGTTTTGTTTCCAGTTCGGTCTAGATAACGCTAACAAGACGCTCAAATATACTCACTTCGATATTGCCCGCGCGGGCCGATACCCTGAAGAGCCCACAGGAAGACCTGTCGTGTCTCTTGTGTCTCACTATTTGAAGGATGCCTTCGTTTGAAAACCTCTCTCGTGGGAAGTGGCGTTTGCTGATCAAAAAATCTCTAGGGCAACTTTGCTGGGGTGAGCATTTGTTTTTCTTAGCAGCTAATGAGCTTAAAAGAACCTTTGTCTTATTTATTTTGTCTTGTAATGAGAAGTTAGAAGCGAATTGATGACTTTATTCTCCAAATAAATTGAATTCAATTGAAGATCTTGATTTTCATGCAGAGGTTGAGTTGCGTGTAGTTTGGCATTTAAGCTCTGAAAATATCAATCTTTTTCCTAATCCATAAAACTTCTTGAAAATTTGGATCCATTGGATTAAAATTATTGGACAAAGCAACGATGGTAAATTGAAATCCAAGTATCAACCCTTTTCCTAATCCATATAGCTGCTTGAAAAGTTAAATCCATTGGAATAAAGTTACCTATTGGACAAAGCAACAACGGTAAATTGAAATCCACGTCCTTTGTGTTTCCAGTTCGGTCTGGATGGCAACCAAACACTCAAGTATACTCATCTGGACATAGCACCCAGTTCTGGAGACTATCCACAAGAACCTACCGGCCGACCGCTTGTCTCTCTTATTTCTCACTATCTCAAGTAGTGCGTCCAACTAGGAGCCAAAGTAAACTGTGTACTACTTGCTGGATCGCATTGATAGCTCAAATCTTATATTATTTTTTTTAAAAAAAAAAAAAAAAAAAAAAAAAAAAAAAGAGGTTTGACAGAGGGAACTGTAACTGCTATGGACTTATTGTCCCGAAATCAAAGAGAGAAGAAAGACAGGATAGGAGAAAGCCACCCATTCCAAGATCAAACATTATCCCTTGACGTTCATTCTGAATTCAGAGTGAGGGAAAAATACCTTTTGAATGGCTAGAAAGTTTTGAATTGTTGATAACTACAAGTTTGGCCATGCCTCGGGATGAACTAGCGGGATTCCGGAGCGAAGCGACGGAATTCAGCTAGTAACATTCCCATTACTCTTGTAGAAATTTTACTTTGCACCTACTATAGCTATGGACATCAATCTTTGCTTCATTAGAGCTCTTTGGGATTGAACCCAAGTAGTCGAAGATTTGTTGAATCAGGAACTATTGCTGATTTCTTAATTTCACAGATTGAGGGATGTCTTCCAGTTGCAGCAGGATTGGAATGTAACATTCCCATTACTCTTGTAGAAATTTTACTTTGCACCTACTATAGCTATGGACATCAATCTTTGCTTCATTAGAGCTTTTTTTTTAATGGGTAGGTGGTATACATGCCAAGTTACCTGGAGCTGTGTTTTTTTCTCATTGAGCTGATCATATTCGGTACATAAATGATTCATATCCCGTCGTGTGGATCTCTTCTGGAACTCCACAGCTGTTGTATTGTCAATGGGAACATTTTGCAATGTCTGGTCCAGAGTATCAAGCTGAACAAGAATCTCATTCATTCGAGACAGAACTGGTTTGAGCTCTTCTTGTAACTCAATGACTGGAAAAGAAATATTTTCAATGTAATGGAATTTAAATTTTTACTGTATGCTAGGGTTACACTTTTATTACACCATCAAGTTGACATTCACTCTTTTTTTTTTTTTTTAAAAAAAGAGGTTTGACAGAGGGAACTTTAACCTAAACATAAGTCTCAAGTTACATAAGGACACTTTTTTTAAAGGTTTGACAGAGGGAACTGTAACTGCTATGGTCTTATTGTCCTGAAATCAAAGAGAGAAGAAAGACAGGATAGGAGAAAGCCACCCATTCCAAGATCAAACATTATCCCATGATGTTCATTCTGAATTCAGAGTGAGGGAAAAATACCTTTTGAATGGCTAGAAATTTTTGAATTGACTGATTCTAAAATTAGGAAAAAGCCTATGGCTTATTCCATGATGGCACCAAAGAAAAAGAAAAAAGTTCTCTTTCTCACCTATATTCCCAGTACCTAACATCTTTTATTACCTTCTTTCCAATGGTCAATTTGTTTCTGCTTGACATTCTTTTCTTGGAGCTTAATAATCCACTCAAGCACTTGACCAAGACTCAAAGGTTTTCCTTCCAAATAGTTGAAGTCCAGTGTATGGCTCAAGTAGCTTGTACACTCAAGCAGTCTGTTAAATTCTCTCTCTACCAGATCATCTTTGTCTTTAGGTACTTGAAGATTGTCAGAATTCTCAGCACTGGATTGATACAGAGGGCACTGATGACCTATTTTCAGTAGCTCCATGTTGATTTGTCTTGCCAAGATGTTAATTGGGTTTCCTGGAAAAGGGAAATGGATTAATTACTTGCATGATTTTACTTGGTTTTTATTTATACACAATTATTTAATCTCATAAAGTAAGCATTTTTATGAGAGAATAATTATTACTTACCTCCTAATCCTGTAACTACCATAGCACCTAAATCTGCTACATAATTACTCTTCTTGAATGTGACAATTCTCCCTCCAACTCGTTCTCTTGCTTCCAGGACAACAACTTCAATGCCAAACTGTTCCATGTGTCTAGCTGCTGCCAAACCAGATATTCCAGCCCCAATCACAATTACTTTACCAGACTTCTTTACAGGGATAGGTGTGATTCTTTGGAATATTCCAAAATTGATATAGCCATGTCTTTCAAGATAACAATGCAAGCGAGATACAAGCTGTACTTCACTGTTGAATGGGGACTCAATTTTCTGCATGACAAACTCCAGGGTGAGTTGTACCTTTGGGTTTTCAAGCCACATTTGTAAGATACGATTACGAATGTGTAAAAATGTTTTGTGAGAGTGTATTGGATTATTACTAATGTCAGGGAAGTACTGTACTTCGTTAGTAGTCATCTTGTCATAGGGGAGACGACTCTGGAATGCAGCACCTTCTAATCCCTCAGGAATATGGTATTCTATATCTTCATCATACACATCCCCCTCAGTCTTGGCTACACTACTAATGGTTCCATTACTGTTTTCTTCAATTTCCTCCATTGTTTTTTTAAGAGATTAAAAAGTTTAGAAAAACACTCAAGTCACTCAACTAGAAATCCACAGAAACCTACAGGAAATTGGGAATATGAGATGATTGAGATGAGCTTTTAAACTTTTAAAACTTGAAAGTTGCCAGAAAACGAAAAAGTCGAACTAGGAACTAGTAAATGGAGGAGAGTCGGCCAATGTTAAGTTTGTTAAGTAAAAAAAAGGGGCTGCAAACTCCAAATCTGTCAAGGAGGGCAAAATAGACTGGATAAGGGTACGATGTAAAAAGTGAAGCACCATTGTGTTCAACATGGGACATGTCACATGGGACATCTGAAAAATCTGAAACATACCGGGAATTTTTTTTTTTTTTTTTTTTTTTTTTTTTTTTTCATAAATTTATTTTAAAAGGGGCACGACTTCGATTGTCATTAGCCCCTATGAGATGATTGAGAATATTGAGATGAGCTTTTAAACTTTTAAAACTTGAAAGTTGCCGGAAAACGAAAAAGTCGAACTAGGAACTAGTAAATGGAGGAGAGTCGGCCAATGTTAAGTAAAAAAAAAGGGGCTGCAAACTCCAAATCTGTCAAGGAGGGCAAAATGGACTGGATAAGGGTACGATGTAAAAAGTGAAGCACCATTGTGTTCAACATGGGACATATGGGACATCTGAAAAATCTGAAACATACCTATATATATGGGTTCAGTTGTTAGTTATTTGGCGTTACCCAGGGTGCACCACGTGGAGGTAAACTAACTTCGCACCCCAACACAGAAACATAGAACAGGTAAACACAGAAACAGATAAACATAGAACAGATAAACAGAGAAACATAGAGACAGATAAACGTATAGAAACAGATGAACACAGAAAAACTGAAACAGAAAAAAAAAAAACAGACAAATGCACACAATACTAATACACAGAAAAAAGATTAACCCTTAAGTTCATACCGTATCACATATGATACATGAACTTCTCGGTACCACTGGTGCAATCTGTAAAAAAAAAAAAAAAAAAAAAAAAAAAAAAAAAAAAAAAAAAAAAAAAAAAAAAAAAAAAAAAAAAAAAAAACAGACAAATGCACACAACACTAATACACAGAAAAAAGAGAGACACAGATCATGCACAATGGGACAGAAAAAAAGAAGGTACAATGAGATACAGAAGGTACAATAAGAGACACAGATCATGCACAACGGGACAGATAAAGAAGGTACAATAAGAAACACAGATCATGCACAACGGGACAGATAAAGAAGGTACGATAAGAGACACAGATCATGCACAACGGGACAGATAAAGAAGGTACAACAAGACACACAGATCATGCACAACGGGACAGATAAAGAAGGTACAGTAAGAGACACAGATCATGCACAACGGGACAGATAAAGAAGGTACAGTAAGAGACACAGATCATGCAGAACGGGACAGATAAAGAAGGTACAGTAAGAAATACAAATCATGCACAACGGAACAGATAAAGAAGAGGTACAATAAGGAACACAGATCATGCACAACGGGACAGATAAAGAAGGTACAGTAAGAAATACAAATATCATGCACAACGGAACAGATAAAGAAGGTACAATAAGGAACACAGATCATGCACAACGGGACAGATAAAGAAGGTACAGTAAGAAATACAAATCATGCACAACGGGACAGATAAAGAAGGTAACCTCACAAACACCCACCACCATAGAGTTAGCATGCATAAAAATCTTACTGTGCTCCTGCCCGCTGGTTTCATGATGGTAATCCAAATCCTCTGTCTCCTGGCTTTGGGTGATCCTCCGTGGATATAGCCAGGTAGACGGGAAACATAGTAACCCCCCCCCCCCCCTTCTTCGTCCCTCCCTCAGAACCTTTGTCCCTCCCTTAGCATAATACAAAGTATTGTGACCATCCCCTCCCATAAATAAATCTTGATCCCCCTCCCTCCCCCCTTTCACCCATTATTTAAGAACACCTGAAGCCAAATCCATAAAGGGCTCCTCACCCAGATCTTTGCACTTCTTACCCCTCACTTTTTTCACCCTCACTCCCAACTCCGGTTCCTTTTTTTTTTTTTTTTTTTTTTTTTTTGGGAGTAAGAGATTACACAGATTCCGCAGAACGAAAAAGGCCCCTATTAGGATTGGATTCTAGTTGGAAGTTATTTCCCCACCCCGCTCAATCCAACCACATTTTGGTACTGAAAAAGGAAATACACCCAGCCCGAGTACCATTTTGGGTACCTTAACGTGGGGTAGAAAATGGATATGACATTTCGTGTAGAAATGGCAAGAAGTACGAGTTCCCCTTTTTTTTTTTTTTTTTTTTTTTTTTTGTAAGGAGTAAGAATTACAAGATTCAGAACGAAAGGCCCTATTAGGATTGGATTCTAGTTGGAAGTTATTTCCCCACCCGCTCATCCACCAAATTTTGGTACCTGAAAAAGAAATACCCCACCCCGAGTACCATTTTGGGTACCTACGTGGGTAGAAAATGGATATGACATTTCGTGTAGAAACAAGAAGTACGATATCCACCTCCCACCCAATATCCACTCTCTATTCACAACCCCATCTACAGAGAGAAGACTAGCGTCTGGCTGTGGGACTATAAACAGGGAGGAGAACAGCTAACCCTAACCAGCCTAGCAGCCAGGTAGACGGGGAACACACTGCACTTTTCACTTTCACTTAAAACACTTGGCAAAAAATTAAAAATTGAAAAATGGAAAAAAATTAAAAGGGAAAAAAAATATTTTGTAAAAAAAAAACGACAAAAAAAAATGGAAATCTAACTTTTAAGATTAAAAAAGCATTAGGAAACTATTTAAAATTTACTTATTTAAAAATATTAAATAAACTTATTGATTTATTTTTTATTTAATAAAAATGGTGTCTACTGGCATGGACTTCTACCTACCTATACCTAGGTACCTACGAAAATTTACCTACTCCCGCTACTCACCCCAAGGTCGGGGGCTCACAAAGAAGGACTGTTTGAGGTTGAGCATCACCCAGAACCAAGCTATACACAATACCCAGCTCAATCCAGAAATAAACTCAAACCCAAGCTAATCCAACCTGTTGAGACGTAACCTTAACCCTAAAACCATGGATATAGCTATAGCTATGGTAGATCTAGGTATACCTAGATCTACCTACCTACTTTATTAAGTCCAAGTACCTAGTGTATCCTGAGTCCAAATTATCCTGCCACGTCAAATAAAAAAAAATAAAAATAAGGACCACGTGGTTGGTACCTGGAGAGTGACCGCTTAGACACCAATGCTTCTGAAAAGACAGCCAATCACGAAAAAAAAAAAAAAAAAAAAAAAAAATAAAAAAAAAAAACCCGCCAAAACAGAAAAAAAAAAAAAAAAAAAAAAAAAACTGAGCGAGAGGCAGCCCTTTTAACGGCACGTGGTGTCCCAGTTGGTCACCCATCCAAATGCCAACCACCTGTTTCTTTCTATTCACACACATCTTAGTTCACCAAATTTTTGGCCCACACACCAACGGGCTCAACGAAACCTAATACTTTGTAAAAACTTGGAACACGTGGTTTATTCGTTATTTCAACCAGCTCCATTGTCCTCACGAGGCTCACCCCACCCTGAAATAGTCAGCACCACTTGTTGTCTCCAAACCTACCGACGTACCAACCACGCGTTCCTATTTTTATTATTATTATTATTATATTATTATTATTCTTTTTTTTTAAGAAAACTCCTTTTTAGTTTTTTTTAACAAAATTTAATGTTTCCCCAAATGCACCGATATTTCCAACAATGCCCCCAATGGAAACTTCAAAGACCAAAGAAACACGAGGTTTTGACCCCACGTGGTTATTGCGTTTTACAACGTGGCTTTTGCGTTCTATCTGTTTTTAGGAAAAAACCAGGAGCCCATAAACTCCCGGACATCCCGTAAGTATCAAGGCCTCCCACGGACGAAGGCGTGAAACACCCCCATCCGTTTGAGATAAGTACCCCCTGGTACTTACCTCGGCGAATACCCCAACGAGGTACTCACCTTATGCCAGTAGACGCCCAAATTTTACTTACTTTAAGAAAACACACGCAACGGACAAATAAAAAACGAAACGCAGCTTTGAAAACCTCGATTCTGAAGAAGAAAACTCAATTTTGAAGAAAAAAAAAAAATCTGAACTTGAAAAAAAAATCCTCCATTTTTTACAGAAGCACATTTTTTTTTTTTTTTAAGAAAAGACCTAACGTGACCTACCCGACCGACCGATGGAGAAGAACTGAAAGTTGGGACCCTTGGAACTTGGGAAAAGGAACTTTGATACCCACAATGCATTTTGAAATGCGTTGTTGGCAAAAGCTGAAACGCAGAATTTTTCCGCCATTCTGATTGGCTGCCGAGAAAAATTGTAAAATTTGTAAAGATGACCCCACACGGTGGGAAATGTTTGCGCAACTAAATTCCAAATGTGATAGTACTGGTTGGTACCTAATGCTTTGGGACCCTTGGAACTTGGGAAAAGGAACTTTGATACCCACAATGCATTTTGAAATGCGTTGTTGGCAAAAGCTGAAACGCAGAATTTTCCCGCCATTCTGATTGGTTGCCGAGAAAAATTGTAAAATTTGTAAAGATGGCCCCACACGGTCGGAAATGTTTGCGCTACTAAATTCCGAATGTGATAGGACTGGTAGGTACCTAATGCTTTGCGGATTGGGATTGAGGTCTACCACACCTCATCTTACAAGTAGAGCGGCATTTATACAGCTTTATAAAGTTTCCTTGTGTAGGTGTATTCTATTTGTCAAGTGTAAAAAGGGGACTGCACAGTAGACAGACCGTACTGTACTGGACATGAATGGTCCAATCCACCAAAACGAACAGAGGGAACTCTGTAACTGCTTATCATCCCAAAATCAAAGAGGAGAAAGTCAGCCATTCCAAGAACAAACTTTATCCATTCAGAATAAAATCTGCCCTGGGTGGGAGTCAAACCTGTGGCCCAGTGTGTACAAGGCAGATGTGTTACCAACCAAACTAACTAAGCTGGCTAACTTTTTTTTATGAAAAATTCACAAGAAAGCTCAAAAATAGCTAATGTTTTGAGTCCAAGCAACACTAGACATTTGTTCAGGAAAATGGTCTGCCAGATTGAAACTTTGCATTAATGTTTCAATTTTCATATGTTTTCAGATCTCTTTAGATTTTAATCATGATAGTGTGAATGAAGAGATGAAAGTCAGTGATACTTATTACACATATTGACCACCAACTCAGCTCTAACGGGTTATAATTTCCACAACTTAAAAAAAAAAAAAAAAATAATAAAATGCAGAAATATGAAAAACTTGAAAAGATAGGAGAAGGTAAGTACCTAAGTATGTAAAATTTAATAGAAATTTGGACTGGCCAAGTTGCAAACTGAATGAGCTATTGACCAAACAGTAACTTGACAGTTCTGCTTTTAAAGCCAGCCTAGTTAGCTTGGTTGGAAGTGCGTCTGCATTGTAAGTCCTAGGCCGTGGGTTTGATTCTCGCCCGGGGCAGATTTTATCCTGATGGGATAATGTTTGTTCTCAGAACAGCTGGCTTTCTCCTATCCTGTTTTCCTTCTCTCTTTGATTTTGGGACGATAAGACCATAGCAGTTACAGTTCCCTCTGTCAAACCTCTTTTTTTTTTTTTTAAAAAAAAAGTTTTGCATTCGTATGTTTATCACATTAAGGATGGCATGCATCTCTAGAAATGCACGGCAACATTTCCCTGGGGACGGCGTGCATTGCTAGAGGGTGACACACATTTTTTCATAAAATCACTGTGAGTCTCTCACAATGCACACTACAATGTAATTTTCTATCTACGTTTAAAGAGCAGGCTCTGCCAAACCATGTGGTTTTTATAGGACTTGGATACCGTGAAGTATAAGGTTGTGGTGAATGCAAATAAATATCTGTTCAGTGAGATACCCATTTCTGTGAGTCTCTCACAATGCACGCTCAGTTTTCTCTATATAGACCTAAATAGACTCAGTTTCCTAGAGGATGGTGTGCATCTCTAGAGGGTGATGGGAGTCTCCCATACAAATCTCAGCCGGCTGGGGGTAATTCATGAATAATGGCTGCCTGCCGTCCTTAACGTGTTATACTTACATATTTATTATACTTACTCTGGATTACATTTTTTTTAGTCCCAAATTTTACTGGGAGAGGGGGGGGGGTTGGTATGGATCATGCATGTATCAAATTTGCTAGTAAAAATCTGGTGTGAACATCACACGACTTTCCTTATCCTATTGAATGATGCTTATTTGAGTGTTCTTTTACCCTAACTTTTACAATATCTCTAACCGTTTTGTCGCTATAGCTGAAAACCGCCAAAAAACGGTCGAAATCTGTCCAAAAGCGGTAAAAATACCGCCAAGCGCAGCAACCATCTCAAACAAACGTTTTGTGTTGCATCCTTGTCACATTAGTGAACCACATACCAAATTTCAAGTTTCTAGCTTATACCGTTCCCGAGATATTGTTAAATTACACCAAAAACCGCCAAAAAGCGGTAAAATGCCGCCAACCGTTGCACCGATCCTAACCAAAAGTTTCGTGTCGCATCCTTGTCACATTTGACAGCTACATACCAAATTTCAAGTCTCTACCTCTTACCGTTCTCGAGATATTTTGTTTACAGACACACGGACACACAGACACAGACACGGACCAATGGCTGAAACTTTGGATTTAAGCTCTAGGGACCTCAAAACGTGTTTTGGCACTAAAAACTGACCATCGAAAATTTGACCCGATTACATTACTTTCCTTCCTATAGGATAAAAGTAAAAAATGGTGTTTTGGATTATTATTCTGAAATCCAATTTTATCTAGTGTAAGAGGCCCTGATAACTTTGGGGGGGCTTAAGCCCCCCAAGCCCCCCCCTATCGCCGCCTATGCCTTAAGAGCGGCTATTATATACCAGTATTTTTTTTTTTTTTTTTCAAGAGGTTTGATAAAGGGTAACTGTAACTGCTTTGGTCTTATCGTCCCGAAATCGAGAGAAGGCCTTCTCTTTGATTTGACAGGATAGGAGAAATCCAGCCGTTCTAAGGAACGAACCTTATCCCTTCAGGATAAAATCCGCCCCGGGTGGGAATCGAACCCGCGGCCTAGCGCTTAAAAGACAGACGCGCTACCAACTACCAACCTGGCTAATTAGGCTGGCTATACAGGTTGTTTAAAATGTGTTCAAAAGTCGTGCGACAAACTTCAAGGCGTATACCTACCTACCCTTCCAAAATTGTCATTAGGTTACTGGGTACCTATCGACTATTGACAAAACCAGAACGTGTAGGGTCGGCTTGAATAAAACTGGCAACTAGGCAAGATTCTGAAAAAGTTCCAAGTGGTTCTCAACATGTTTGCCATTATTGCGTGATGGTATTCCTATGGTCTAGTTACCTATGCCTTTCCATGAAACTATAATTTGTTTCCAAAGTCCCATCCGTGCCCTTCAACTCTTTCTTTCTTACCTACAGCTCACAAAAAGTTAGGTATGTATCTCCTATTTTGGTATCTTATTCTATTGTTATTATATACCTAGGTACCTACTTACCTATCATCAACTTCAAAGGAAATAATAGCCAAAAATAGTCATTTTGGCTTAAAAATTCTTGTAGGTAGGTGCCTAGGTACAGTACCTACCTACCTAGGGGAAAAAAAAGGTTATCTGTCTCATGTAGCACCAACTTCAACATGAAGTCAACGCAATGTAGGTACCTACAACACAAAAATAATATCAAATTATAAAAATTTCGCAAGGCGACGAGGAATTGTAAAAGAAAAGAGAAAAAAAATCCCTATTAGGAGGGGGAAAGGGAGGAGAGGTGGAAGAAGAGAGGGGGGAATTATAAAATGTAAAAATGTTTCAATGAAGGGGAGAGAATCAGTAAAAGCCTTCATAAAGAAATCGGGGGAAACTGTAGGGTATAGGTACGTTTAAGTGTGAGTACAGAATGCACCATTTAAAGAATACTCCTACGTAGTAAGTGGAGTTGTCTCTATGGTCTTTATAGTAGTATTTTTACCTACTAATATTTTTACCTACAATTTTAACATTGACTAGATTGATAAATTTTACTGTCTCTGTACATATCAATTTTACATCACATATTTTACTGTAATTAGATATACATAGTTATTAATATTAATATATATTTGTGTTTCTAATTGTATTATGTATAAACATTGTTAACATACTATCATGTATTTGAACAATAAAAATAATTGAATTGAATTGTAGTGTTTACAAAGATTCAATCCCGAAACGGCGGAAAGATTAGAGTCTAGAGAAGTTTGCCGCGGTGGCAACAACTTTGAGAAGCACTGGCCTAGATGGTCATCCATTTGGATACCAACTACGCACAGAAAGGTACTCAAAAGATCATTTCCACTCAATTATGATTCAGAGAAAGATCTATGTCACTGCGACCTTAGCTCTTTTGTGACTTTCCCTTTGGTTATCTAAAAGAGCCCTAGACCAGACCCCTCTTTGGAGCAACGGTACTTACTCTGAAGATCAAACGAACCTTATCCCTTCAGGATAAAATCCGCCCCGGGTGGGAATCGAACCCGCGGCCTAGCGCTTAAAAGACAGACGCGCTACCAACCTGGCTAATGAGGCTGGCTATACAGGTTGTTTAAAATGTGTTCAAAAGTCGTGCGACAAACTTCAAGGCGTATACCTACCTACCCTTCCAAAATTGTCATTAGGTTACTGGGTACCTATCGACTATTGACAAAACCAGAACGTGTAGGGTCGGCTTGAATAAAACTGGCAACTAGGCAAGATTCTGAAAAAGTTCCAAGTGGTTCTCAACATGTTTGCCATTATTGCGTGATGGTATTCCTATGGTCTAGTTACCTATGCCTTTCCATGAAACTACTTGTTTTTTGATTTTTTTTTTTTTTTTTTTTTTTTTAATTAAGTAATCTCTTTATTTGCAGGAACATATGGCACAGTATTCAAAGCTAAGAATCGTGAAAGTTTAGAAATTGTTGCCCTAAAACGGGTCCGTCTGGATGATGATGATGAGGTAGATTGAATTGAATTCACATTTTGTTTATTTGTAACAATTACCTACTTACCTGACATGAAATATAGAGTGAACATGAAAAACATTTGCCAAAACTTTGGGGAAATTTCCTATCAAAAACACTTTGAAATTATTTTCGAAATATTTTGCTTTATCTTCAAAATTAGATATGTACTGCCTTACGAGCACTAGTTCGCGGATTCCGTCTGTCTTGAACTTTAGTCTCAAATCTAAACAGATAAGGTTTTTTCTTGGAATGGCTGGCTTTCTCATATCTCCTATCCTATCCTTCTTCTCTCTTTGATTAATCTAACCCTATAATAACCAGGGTCACTGCTTGTTTGTGCCAGTTCCTTTGGTAGCAATATTCCACGGACATGACTTCTGCACAAGGACCTGGAATTTAATTCAGTCAAAAATTCATGAACCAATGAGATTCTGCTTTGGACATAAACAGGGGAAAAACTCACAATTTCCTTGGTTCAGTCAGAGTTGCGACTATGGTCAATATTCTGTTCAATAATTTACGACATACAGCCTGATTTCCTCGAATTTGCCATCAAAAATTTTGTCAAAAGAGAACGAATGTGCCATCAAATTCATTATTATACTGTATACAGAGCGTTTACCAGAATGGAAAACCAGGACTCATCAGAGAGGTCCATGCTTCCATGTTCATCTTTAATAGGGGAAAAGCAATGTGTTTAAAAATAATCATGTCAAGAACTAACTCAAGACTAAGATAGGTGTGTCAATAACCAACTCATGATAAGTGTCAGACACATACTTATTGAAATTTTTTGTCTGCAGCATAGATTACAATTTGTGTGGTGGTTGCGTAATTTAAATAACTAAGTAGGTACTACATAACCAGATAGCTACCTTTTGAGGTAATAAATCTACAGCTTCCTCTTAAGCAAACCTATTGAAGAAAAACAAAAATGAATTATGATGTAAAATGTGGAGTAAAATCTTTAATTAATTTAATTAACACCTACCATAGAATGACATTGAAGATTTTCTACACCTGTAAATTGTTTTGACTTCTGGATTGGAATACCTGAAAATGGGAACAGATCTATAGGTAGGTAGATCAATGTATTGAGAAAATTTTGTGGTGGTCACAGGATAAAATTGAGTGGAGGTATGAAGAACTTTGTCCAGCAAAGAACAGATAACACTAGCTCATGATGATAAGATTCAAAATCAATTATAATTATGCTGGGTGTATCTATTATTATCACAATAACCAATTCCTAATTTTAGGCTGTTTGGATTTATAAAATCTTTTCTAAAGTGCAAATTGTAAGGTGAAAAGCAGCTTTGTGGAATGTTTAAATGAGTTTTTACTTTTCAATTTCAATGATCAGTTGGTGACCTCAATATTCTCTGCATTTCCATTTGTGTGTCCATTCCAGCCTGCAGGTCCTAATCCATAGATATGGCCGCAGTACTTGTCATCATCAATTGCATCTTCAAAGAATAGTTCACGCATTTTGAAGAACACACGCCCAGTAAGTAAGGAGTCACTGCCTGCCTGATGTTGGGGTCCAATACGGGACAAATCTAATTGTTCAGCAACCTCCTGGAGACCACCCTTCAAGTTTTTGCAACTCTTCATGAGATATTTAACATCATAGATTGATTTAAAGAACAGTCTTTGCAGCTCAAAAAATTCTGCTTCTTCACTTGGCAGGCTACGAGTTCCCATCAATAGCTTGAGAAGATATCCAAAATCATAACCACTGTGGAATGACAACCACTTGACTTTATCATTGAGAACTACACCAGAAGTGGTAAGAAGTTCTGCAAAGTCAGCAGGTTCAATACCTTCTTCCTTATGTCTCTGGAACTGAATACCTGAGTTTTGCAGCAAATCAATACTGTCCTGGGCATACATGTCCTCTTGTAGATCAAATTTAAAATTGAACTGCCATGTTGTGAATGGACCAGGAGGTGTACAACTCTTACTGTCAAAGAAAGTCAATCCTATCTGAATGATCTTGAGGAGATCTACATTGATCTTGAGAAAGTGATATTGATACTCGGATGTTGAACGGAAGTCTCCTAGGGGTTTGGCAACAACACCAGGGAACTCTGTATCTATTCCAATATAGTTGTAAGTATTGATCAAACTTCTGATGTGTACAAATTCTTCTTGAACATTCCGGGCCCAAACTTCTCTAATACCATATTTCTCATTGATAGCATTCACAGAATTAGACATTCTGAAACAGAAATAGTATCTAGGTAAATATATGTACATTTAGACAATGTTGTAAGGGTGGATTTATTCCAATAGAGGGATGTAAATCAATAGACAATGTTCACCTCAGGTGTGGATCGAACCCCCAACACAGGTCAGGCACACTTTCAGGCTACCTAGGATGGGAAAAACTTGGTTCAAATTGAACACTGGTGGCTAGCTGTAGTATGAACAATGGGTATGAACAAGTTGAACTCCTGTAGCCCTGGCCATTAAAGGTACTCACCTGGTAGGTAATGAGGTAATCTACTGCTCAATTCACATAATAGTTTCTAAAAGAAGTCCTTCAATATTCTTTTGTATAACTCCTTTCAATCAAAGCTGGAAAGAATACTTGAGGCCAAAATCAAAAAAATAATAAAATTTTCCCGTGACCTAGCGCTTACAAGGCAGGCGCGCTACCTTCCAAGCTAAATATGCTAACTGGTATTTCTAATGCCATTAAAACCAGTGGCATAGTACAATCCTGGTTAGCCTTAAAACACTGAATAATTAAAATGATAGTAAAATCGTGTTGATTGTGTCTTTTTTTTTTTTTTTTTTTTTTTTTAGGGTGTACCCAGCTCAGCACTCCGAGAAATATGTCTCCTGAAAGAGCTTAAACACAAAAACATAGTGCGCCTGTACGACGTCCTACATAGTGAGAAGAAGTTGACACTTGTGTTCGAACATTGTGACCAAGATCTGAAGAAATATTTCGACAGTTTAAATGGAGAGATTGATCTCGACATTGTCAAGTCTTTCATGTGAGTAGACTGAACATGAGCCCCAACCCCACCATGCCCTACTTCAAATACGCCAACATTGCCCTACTCTTTAGGCTATGGAACAAAACCTATGCTGAATGCTGATGTAGGGAAAAGAAAATCAGATGTATGAAAAGAAGGCAATAAGACCTTTCTTCTTGGACCGGGACTACCAGGAGCTAGAGAACCGGTACTACCGTCAATCGTCAAAGCCTAACTAGTCGATTGACGGTCGACTAACACGTCCACATATAGAATTACAACGACAAAAATCTTCAATTGACAAAAATCCTTACTTTCTGTAGGTTTTAATTGATCGACGCGACGAAGTGAAACCATCCACAGTAAACTTGATCGGTGTCCGCCAATTGATAGTATTTTCAGTCGATGTTCGCCGATTTCATGTGGACACATCAAGCAATAGATGAAATTTATTTTACCATTAGTGGCTCGCGAGACGATCTTGTGCGGCTCTCTAGTGCGTCTCAAATTTGCTATATGGGATCTTGGCTCCCAAAGGTAAGGTTAGCTCCCACCCCTTTTATAGATAAATCATTATTTTTTTCAGGTATCAGCTCCTTCGTGGTCTCGCGTTCTGTCACAGCCGGAATGTTCTACATCGAGACCTAAAACCCCAGAATCTCCTCATCAACAAAAACGGAGAACTCAAACTGGCAGACTTTGGTTTGGCCCGAGCATTTGGCATCCCAGTCAAATGTTACTCAGCTGAAGTGGTCACTCTGTGGTATCGCCCGCCAGATGTGCTATTTGGTGCCAAGTTGTATACAACATCCATAGATATGTGGTCGGCTGGCTGTATATTTGCAGGTATAATGTTCAAATCAACCCACTAGGTGTAATAATTATATTGACCTACCTACACAATAGGTGCGTAATAAAGATGTGCTATTTGGTGCCAAGTTGTATACAACATCCATAGATATGTGGTCGGCTGGCTGTATATTTGCAGGTATAATGTTCAAATCACCCCCTAGGTGTAATAATTATATTGACCTACCTACACAATAGGTGCGTAATAATTATCTTGATTTAATTATAATATGTATTTGTTTTCATGCCTTGGTTTAATCTTAATGTGTATTCCCCCATAAGAGCCTAAGCTACAATACGCGTAGATCGACTGGGGATCCAGCTCTAGTGACGACGAGGATGTGTTAGAGATTTTCGTTTGTTTTCAGAACTGGCCAATGCAGGCCGCCCCCTATTCCCTGGCTCAGATGTTGATGACCAACTCAAACGAATCTTCAAACTTCTTGGCACCCCTACTGAAGATACCTGGCCTGGTATGAACCTTCTCCCAGACTTCAAACCATTCCCTATGTATCATCCCAGCATGTCTTTCTCCCAAGTGGCACCCAAGTTGACAGCCAAAGGCCGCGACCTGTTGCAAAGGCTCCTGGTATGCAATCCAGTACAACGAATGTCGGCTGAGGACGCCATGTCTCATATATATTTCTCTGATCTCAATGTAGCCATCAAGTCTGAAAGGTGTCAATAGACGGAAGAGCGTCTCCTTAATCCTAATAATATATGTACTTTACATCAAGTAGGAGTAAGTATAGAAGAATCCTGTTTTGCACTCGTGAGGTTTTGCACTCGTAAGATCGAGTAATAAATGGAAACCCTCGGGCAACTTACTGATTAAGAAAACGCAATATTTGTCACTTTATAACATCATTATTTACTTCGGACGTCAATAGAATTTTCTATAATCGTAATTTAAAAAAAAAAAAAATGACATAATACAATATTTAAAAAAAAATAATTACGAGTATGCTTTACTTGGTACATCAGTTTCAGTTATCATTATCACCGTTACTTTTAGCTCCCGCTACCCTCGCTTTGAGCGCGGGAGAAGGAATAGCTTCTTAGTTACCCAAAAAACAGAACCCCGACCGGAAGTTGTAATTTTGCCAAGAAATGAATCCCCAAAGGGAATTCAGCTAAAAATGTATTTTTTTTTTTTGACCTGGGCGGGAATTGAATCTGCGGCCACTTAGCTCAATAAGAGGCAAAAGCGGTAGGCGTCCTTTTATTTATTTACTCATGAGGTGTTACTGTTCTCTGTATTTTTTTAAATGTTAGGGGAGTTGATGGAGAAATTTCCGAATTGAAAGTCAATAATCTCTTGATAAGGATGGCCATGCCTGTTATACTCAGGGTGTCTACCAAAATGGAAAAACAAAATTCCCTGACTTTTCTCGGTTTTCCAGTCCATTTTTTCCAAATTTCCAGTCTACTTTTTCAAGATTTTCCACCCCATTCCCACTGCGTCACAACAGATTTTTTTTTTCTTCAAGTAATGTTCCCAAGCCTGTTCAACATTAATTCTCCAATCTTTTTTCATCCCACTAGGGTAATACCGCGAACAAACCGCGGATACCGCGAACAAACCGCGGATACCGCGAACAAACCGCGGATACCGCGAACAAACCGCGGATACCGCGAACAAACCGCGGATACCGCGAACAAACCGCGGATACCGCGAACAAACCGCGGATACCGCGAACAAACCGCGGATACCGCGAACAAACCGCGGATACCGCGAACAAACCGCGGATACCGCGAACAAACCGCGGATACCGCGAACAAACCGCGGATACCGCGAACAAACCGCGGATACCGCGAACAAACCGCGGATACCGCGAACAAACCGCGGATACCGCGAACAAACCGCGGATACCGCGAACAAACCGCGGATACCGCGAACAAACCGCGGATACCGCGAACAAACCGCGAACAACCGCAGATACCGCGAGCCAACCGCGAATACCACGAGCAAACCGCGAATAGGTGACTTATCACAGAAGAATCGATGAGGACCTTCTTCCACTTATGAAAATGAAGGGGAAATGAGTAAATTAAGTCAAACTTCAAACCTATGGTCAAAATGTAGGAGAATCCTCCCCTCAAACCCCATATATTTCCCCTGACATCCTACATGGTTTTTGATAGTAGGGGGCAAGGGGAGGTTTCTTCAGACCTAGATTTTTGTCAGAGCTCATTCTCTCTTCTGCTTTCAGACTGGAAGGTTCTCTCTCCTCTCTGTGATATCTCCAAATATTTCAACATGATTTTTTTTTTTTTCAACAAGAGTTTCCATTAGAGTGATTAGAGTATTTAAGATGACCAAGGAGTCTTTCCTATGTAACTTTTCACGAGAAATCAATCGGTGTACATGTAAGGGTTCTAGGAATGATGGTTCACGAAATATGCGCTTGTAACAAGCCAATATCAAAAAATTTCGAAAGTTATATCCACTTTTTTTACACCAATAATTTACGACATACAGCCTGATTCCCTCGAATTGGCCATCAAAAATTTTGTCAAAAGAGAACGAATGTGCCATCAAATGCATAAAGTAGGTTGATATGATAATGAGCACCTTGCTACCTACTCCTACTGTCGGCACAGAATGAGGTGTTAAAAACATAATAAGCAATTATCATATAGGCCAGACCGCTTCCAATTCAAAGTTCAAATTTGCTTCCGATGGTTTTTTGCTTTCACCAAAAAACAAAACGTTTCAAACCACTAAATCATATTCAATAAATCACTTAGTTAAAAAGACTTATTGGTTGCCTATTCGGTTATCAGCAAGTAGGTACGAAAAGAAATCCCGGAGGCATCAATTATAAGGATGATTGGCTTTTATTGTTTTTCGGTTCAGAAGGAGATAGAGTGTGCCAAATAGGTGTGCACTTGAATGTGTAGGAATGATATTCAAATGCCAGATTACCCGACGGAGAGGGGTAGCACAACACATTCTTGAAATACCAAGTTAGAAAGTATATGAGGGAAACAATTTCGAGCTCAATTCGGCTTGAGAGGAGAGAGAAAAAGAGAAATGGGAAATACACGAATCCCTTAAAAGTTAGTGTTAGTATGATAAACCTGTCTAAAAAGAATGCCAATTTTTCAAGGAGGGGAAGGGATATTGACACAACGTAGGTTAAAAATGAGCTATAGGTACATACATGATGTCTATTTTTTTTTAATAATGATAAAAATGTAAACACTCAGAACATCTAAAAAGAATGATGAAAGTGCCGGTTTACAAGGCAAACAAGTTAGTTCCGACCACCTAGTTTAAAAGCTTTCAGTACTATCCGATCAGAGGAAGAAACAAATTATAAATCACACAGAGGCACTGAGGCAAATGATACGACATGTCAGTAAAAAGATAGGTCTGAAAGATAGCTAGAACAACAAAAAAGAACAGCAAACCAATAATATTTAACCTTCCTACATTGGGAACTTCATAAATCAGGTGGACTCATAAATAACCAAAAAAAAAATATTGCTAAAAAAATTATGATTAAAATCATAAGAAAAAAACTCAGCAGATTTGTAATTTAAGAAATTTCGTGGTGTTTTCTCTGATATGGTCAGTCATAGAGAGAAGTTAGCTGAAAGTCTTGTTCAAAATCAACTCCAAGATCAACAGACTTTGTCGATAAAGTGCGTCATTGATGCGTGTAAGAAAAAATAACGAACTGCTTCATAAAGAAGAATTTACCCACCTACACACTGTGTTTTCAATAATTTGATAAATGAGAGATTAGGTAACATTTGAAGATAACCAACTCATAATTATTCGTAATGGCACATATTCTTCCAACAAAGGCAGGCAATTACTGTCGGTGATACGATAGTTTCACGTAGGACGAAATGAGCAATGAAGAAACAAAAAACATTATCATTATGGAGGAGATAAACAATATTGAAAAAATCTCTTTATAGGTACTCACAAGTACCTCTAGGAACTAACAAAGCCGAGGAACATTCAAGACCTCCCTGGTAAAATGTCTGAAAGTTTCATAGTAAAAATAGACAAGATAAAATATTTGGACTGGTAGTTTGGAAGGGCTCCTTAAGAAATAACCCTACCACCCCAAAAAAAAGCCATAAAAAAGAAATAACATGAAAGCTTCAGGATAGAATGATAAAGATTGCCCCAGTCAAGAATTTCGCCCTTTGTAATTTTTTGTATGTATTTGTCAATATTGAGTACATGGAATTATAAATTATAACGAATAAAGCGTCTAAACAAATAAAGTAAATGGACATCAGAAAGCTATGTGCTGTTACAAGTGGAGACCCAAAGCTTTTATTTGGGGAATGGTTTTTTGATAGGATTACTTGATTGTAGCACGAGGAATCGTAATGATCGTTATTCTTTTGACCTCCTCACGAAAAATATGTGGAGCGTGGATAAACCTGTGTGCACACATTGAATTGTCTTTGAAATGTTTAAATAATGATATAGAAGAGGCTGAAAGAAGAGGTGTTGGTTTAAATGATTTATTGGGAGAAGGTTGGTTCCGCACTCAGCAGACCGAATTAGCACGTGTCTTGTTTGGTGAACAGATAGAAAATGCTTCAATGCTTTTCAAGCTGACCGACCGACCGACGGACGCATGATGGTAATTTTGGCAAATACTGGGATATTATAACGTATTCGATACTTTTAAGTGTGTCCAAAACCTGAAGTAATCTCCGAAAAATATAAAATAACCATTAGCTTTGTATTATCAAGATTCAGCATAGAACATAATACGAATTGATACGTTTCTCTTTGTAGTAATATGAGGTATCACTGGTTCTCTTTCTTGGCAAAACTTCATTTTGTCAGTGAAATTCTATGGTGTCCTGGATTACCTTTAGATTGACCAGAAAATAGCCGGTCCGATTGTGATCGTCTTGGGTGGTACTCGATTCTGGCTGCTTTGGAGCTTCTATCCTTCTTTTTCAGTTAAAAACCGTGAAAGATTTTGCGATTTTAAACCTGTAAAAAATTGTGCATTTAAAACATTTCTCTTCTTGATCTTACTTACCACCGAATTTGAAAGGGGAGACCACTTCTCAAAATCCGAAGCCCGTGTTTTTGACCTCTAAAGCTCGAGATTTTTCACGTCGACCTAAAACAAATAAAAATATATTATGGGACTCACATAACTCACATTGGCCAAAAAGATTCCCCGAAAAAAGTTGTAAACCTAGTACCAGAATCATTGGACTCATAAACGTTGTTAATGCGTTCAGCGAAGAAATAGGCGTTAATCAATAAATTCAAGACGAAGGTATACGGATCATATAGGTACAAGAGGACATAAATTTGAACACGCAGGAGCAAAAACCAGTAGCGAAGCAAAACCATTAATATATGAGAGAGTGGCTCCGGTAAGAGAAAGAGTATAAACAAGAATTAAAAGTATTTTATTAATCCGATAATAATAAACAGACTAACCGTTGATAATCAGGAAATGCTGTAGATAATGATTTTAGCAAGAAAAGGGTTTGGAATGCAGTGTCGAAATCATTGTACGTGTATACCAATGAGCGCTTTGCAATAAGTATGTAATATATTATGGTAATGCGCTGAAAATAGGTGGTGAAAGATTTGGTTATTGTTGCTAAAGCTGTTGCTTTTGGTAATGTTACTGAATGTGCATATAACTCAACGAGACAATATTGCCATTGTGTTCAGTCCTCTTGGCTCCTTATAACTGAGAAGAAAATAGATGAGATTATACAAGTTTGGCTCGAAAAAAATATGTTTGTTTGTTTTACAGTAGGTAATAATTCCTTTTTCCTGTAACCTTTCCCCCAAAAACTCAGATAAAATAATAATACAGAGCCCAATTTTGTACCTTGGAAACATCCTTTTTAACGAAATCTGCACTGATTCAGATTCGACATTTTCATACCCTACTTCCATCAAATTCTTCACTGGACCTTTCTTAGGCCCCGTGTTCATCCTTCTGGTCCGCCACTGGCTTTCTAACGCTCGAGAAAAAGACACTTGTTAAAAAAATCTTGTTTTGATTTTGGGAATTTTTGTTTTTTTTTTTTTTTTTACAAGAATCGTAATTTCTCAAATTTTAGGGAGAACCTCCATTTTTTTATTTCATTTTTGAAATATGCATTAAATTTGGTGTGGAATTAAATCCAAGGTGTCGAACATGAATTCTGACACCAGCAAACAATTTATCATAGACCCTATCCTACCTTCAGGGAGAATCAATTGGGAAAATCCCTAGCTGTTCAAAATTTAAGGTACCTATATGAGGACTTCTGGGACATACTGTATGTATGTCTGTCCAAGATATATCTATTATTTTCATTACATTAGGCGTAAGAAGTATAATTTCCCATACCTATAGTAATCATTAAGATTTATTATTTCATTTTTATTTTATAATTTACATATTTTTTAAACAGAAAAAAAAAAAATAAAATCAATTTTTTATATATTTAAAATTTCTGGTAATGATACAGGGTGATTTAGAGGCATTTTGAACCATTTATTAACAAATAAAATCAATTTTTTATATATTTAAAATTTCTGGTAATGATACAGGGTGATTTAGAGGCATTTTGAACCATTTATTACTGCTCATATTTTTTGAGTTATTGTTCATGATGAGAAGAAATATTGGAACCATAGTCATCTATATAATATTATGTTCAATCATTCAACCAACTTCAGTGGTGTAGTGGTTACCACAGTGGACTTTGAATCTGGAGGTTGGTAGTTCGATTCCAAGTTAAGTCGTAAATAAAAACAAGTTGAAAGAAAAAAAATCAAGATAAATTAAATAAGATAAATAAATAATTAAAACCGCTTCTGCGTTAGGCCACGGTTCTATTTGATAGTGTTCTAGTCTTACGCGGCGTGTTATTTTTACTCAAGATAAATAAATAATTAAAACCGCTTCTGCGTTAGGCCACGGTTCTATTTGATAGTGTTCTAGTCTTACGCGGCGTGTTATTTTTACACTAGTGATCAATTACTAAGCCATGTAATCACATTGCATAGAGACTACATACAACATGACACTATTAGTGATTTGATAACATGACTTCAGGGAGGATTCGTAGTTTTCAGAACACTTTATCCGGGAACGGAAAACCGTGACCCGTAATTGTCTGCCCTCCCCTGCCTATGTAGTTTTAAATTTTCTGCATCTATTTCACCCTATATACTTATTATTTCATTATTATTATTATAAAAATAAAAGAAGAGATAAACAAAATTTATTGAAAAATATATTATTCATATTTGATGTTTCAAATTTATAATTTTCAATTTCTTAAATAATCTTCTCGTTTTACGAAGAGACATCAAGAACATGATTCTTCGGAAGCGGCTTCCAAGTTCCATAGTTTCATGTTCCTAAGTTCCAAACGATAATTATTTTCGGGTTGGCATTATTAGTAAATTTAAAAAATCTCTTCGCCCGCTATTCTCGTACAAATACTTTGCATGATATGAGATTTCCAGGCTTTACTGTTTTTACTATTGGCATTTATCACAAATTGTCTACTCCTGTTTCATTGCTAACTATTGTACAGAATATGTAAAAAACTGAATTTTCTATAGTGAAAAGAGATATCTAATTGGAATTATCTAGATTTGTATTTGTATAAAAAAAATCTTTCGTTTGTTCTAAATTTTCAAGAACGTGATTTTTCCGTTGAAACTTTTATTTATCGAATAAATTTCATTTGTGTATCAGTGTTTTTAATTTAAGTATTTTTCTAAATGAGTAGCATTGGACGGAAAAAAAAATCTTCTTTTGTCTTCCAATCGGTAAGAAAAACTTCACTTTTATTGTACTTGTATTTTCTCTTAATTTAAGCTTTCTACATGCATCTCTGAAGTTAGCAACACACTATAAAATTTAACAATCGGTATTTAATTCTATCCAATTTTCATAATGCTCATTTTTCCATATTTTTATTAACAGTGGAAGTATATGGTGACTGAATTTGAAAAAGGCAACCTTTATTTTAATAACCTGAAATTAACATTAACCAACTTCACGCTTCAATAACGACTGTTTTCCCAACCAAATTCCCCTATTAACTACATTTTTTTAATTCCTTTGTCTATGATATAAATTTTGTTTATCCCTTTTTCGTTGATTGAGTTAGATATTTTTGAACTTGTATACCTACTAGCTACAAACCTATATTTTGACGGACTTCAGAGGAGAAGAAATGAGTATTGTTATATTTGAAAGACAAAAGATGACTTACTATACTTTGTGGCACTGGTTTTTCTTACAGGTCTAAGAGAAAACATAGTTATTATTACAAGCCATGATGTCTGAAAACTCACATACTACGAGTACTACATACATGCTATTCAATAACTACCTGCCTTAGAGAAGTCACAATCTATTGACCAAAGTATCGTAATTAAACAACTCGAGAAGAATATCGGTCAAAAAACTAATAAAAGAAGAAGTAAAAACCTTAAAGCTTCATTATGTGATCAATATTTCAAATAAAAGAGAGTAAAATTCCATGCCTCGGCTGGTATCAAACCCGCGCCCTCCTGTTTACCAGCCGAGCGGCTTGACCATTACGCCACCGAGGCAAACGTTGGTAAATGGGGAAATGATTCCCGATGTCGCTTGATCCAAATTCGGCATTTACGATGTAATAGAAACACTTGTAAACGAATAGAAATTCACCTGTTATGTGATACGTTTAAGTGAAGAAAACGCTAGAAAAAATAGCCACCTAAATATGTTCAATTGTCCAAGTACCTACAACATAACACTAATGTTTTTACAAGAGAACAAGAAGTATCTAACCTACTGCAAAGATTTAATAAAAATCTTATATTATAAGAACGAGATCCATTCACTCATTCACATTTCACACACTGATCGCTCTATCTCTAGAACCAC